>NC_068438.1:30201676-30393199 GCF_023373465.1 Oncorhynchus keta | reverse complement strand
AGCTGCTCTGTCACCAGCATGAGGTCGTTGTGCAGTCCTATATATGACATGTAGAGCTGCTCTGTCATCAACATGAGGTTGTTGTGCAGTCCTATATATGACATGTAGAGGTCGTTGTGCAGTCCTATATATGACATGTAGAGGTCGTTGTGCAGTCCTATATATGACATGTAGAGCTGCTCTGCCATCAGCATGAGGTCGTTGTGCAGTCCTATATATGACATGTAGAGCTGCTCTGCCATCAGCATGAGGTCGTTGTGCAGTCCTATATATGACATGTAGAGGTCGTTGTGAAGTCCTATATATGACATGTAGAGCTGCTCTGTCATCAACATGAGGTCGTTGTGCAGTCCTATATATGACATGTAGAGCTGCTCTGCCACCAGCATGAGGTCATTGTGCAGTCCTATATATGACATGTAGAGGTCGTTGTGAAGTCCTATGTATGACATGTAGAGCTGCTCTGTCATCAACATGAGGTCGTTGTGCAGTCCTATATATGACATGTAGATCTGCTTTGCCACCAGCATGAGGTCATTGTGCAGTCCTATATATGACATGTAGAGGTCGTTGTGAAGTCCTATATATGACATGTAGAGCTGCTCTGTCATCAACATGAGGTCGTTGTGCAGTCCTATATATGACATGTAGAGCTGCTCTGCCACCAGCATGAGGTTGTTGTGCAGTCCTATATATGACATGTAGAGGTCGTTGTGAAGTCCTATATATGACATGTAGAGCTGCTCTGTCATCAACATGAGGTCGTTGTGCAGTCCTATATATGACATGTAGAGCTGCTCTGCCACCAGCATGAGGTTGTTGTGCAGTCCTATATATGACATGTAGAGCTGCTCTGTCATCAACATGAGGTCATTGTGCAGTCCTATATATGACATGTAGAGGTCGTTGTGCAGTCCTATATATGACATGTAGAGCTGCTCTGCCACCAGCATGAGGTTGTTGTGCAGTCCTATATATGACATGTAGAGCTGCTCTGTCATCAACATGAGGTTGTTGTGCAGTCCTATATATGACATGTAGAGCTGCTCTGTCATCAACATGAGGTCATTGTGCAGTCCTAATATGACATGTAGAGCTGCTCTGCCACCAGCATGAGGTCATTGTGCAGTCCTATATATGACATGTAGAGGTCGTTGTGCAGTCCTATATATGACATGTAGAGGTCGTTGTGCAGTCCTATATATGACATGTAGAGCTGCTCTGTCATCAACATGAGGTCATTGTGCAGTCCTATATCTGACATGTAGAGCTGCTCTGTCATCAACATGAGGTCGCTGTGCAGTCCTATATATGACATGTGGAGCTGCTCTGTCATCAACATGAGGTCGTTGTGCAGTCCTATATATGACATGTAGAGCTGCTCTGTCACCAGCATGAGGTCGTTGTGCAGTCCTATATATGACATGTAGAGCTGCTCTGTCATCAACATGAGGTTGTTGTGCAGTCCTATATATGACATGTAGAGGTCGTTGTGCAGTCCTATATATGACATGTAGAGCTGCTCTGTCACCAGCATGAGGTCATTGTGCAGTCCTATATATGACATGTAGAGCTGCTCTGCCATCAGCATGAGGTCATTGTGCAGTCCTATATATGACATGTAGAGGTCGTTGTGTAGTCCTATATATGACATGTAGAGCTGCTCTGCCATCAACATGAGGTCATTATGTAGTCCTATATATGACATGTAGAGCTGCTCTGTCACCAGCATGAGGTCGTTGTGCAGTCCTATATATGACATGTAGAGCTGCTCTGTCATCAACATGAGGTTGTTGTGCAGTCCTATATATGACATGTAGAGGTCGTTGTGCAGTCCTATATGACATGTAGAGCTGCCTGTCACCAGCATGAGGTCGCAGTCCTATATGACATGTAGAGCTGCTCTGTCATCAACATGAGGTCATTGGTGGTCCATATATGACATGTAGAGCTGCTCTGTCACCAGCATGAGGTCGTTGTGCAGTCTATATGACATGTAGAGCTGCTCTGTCATCAACATGAGGTTATTGTGCAGTCCTATATGACATGTAGAGGTCGTTGTGCAGTCCTATATATGACATGTAGAGCTGCTCTGTCACCAGCATGAGGTTGTTGTGCAGTCCTATATATGACATGTAGAGCTGCTCTGTCATCAACATGAGGCTGTTGTGCAGTCCTATATGACATGTAGAGCTGCTCTGTCATCAACATGAGGTCATTATTGCAGTCCTAATATGACATGTAGAGCTGCTCTGCCACCAGCATGAGGTCATTGTGCAGTCCTATATATGACATGTAGAGTCGTTGTGCAGTCCTATATATGACATGTAGAGGTCGTTATTGCAGTCCCTATGACATGTAGAGCTGCTCTGTCATCAACATGAGGTCATTGTGCAGTCCTATATCTGACATGTAGAGCTGCTCTGTCATCAACATGAGGTCGCTGTGCAGTCCTATACATGACATGTGGAGCTGCTCTGTCTATCAACATGAGGTCGTTGTGCAGTCTATAGCATATGTAGAGCTGCTCTGTCACCAGCATGAGGTCGTTGTGCAGTCCTATATGACATGTAGAGCTGCTCTGTCATCAACATGAGGTTGTTGTGCAGTCCTATATATGACATGTAGAGGTCGTTGTGCAGTCCTATATATGACATGTAGAGCTGCTCTGTCACCAGCATGAGGTCATTTGTGCAGTCCTATATATGACATGTAGAGCTGCTCTGCCATCAGCATGATGTCATTGTGCAGTCCTATATATGACATGTAGAGGTCGTTGTGCAGTCCTATATATATGACATGTAGAGCTGCTCTGTCATCAACATGAGGTCATTATGTAGTCCTATATATGACATGTAGAGCTGCTCTGTCACCAGCATGAGGTCGTTGTGCAGTCCTATATATGACATGTAGAGCTGCTCTGTCATCAACATGAGGTTGTTGTGCGTCTATACATGACATGTAGAGGTCGTTGTGCAGTCCTATATGACATGTAGAGCTGCTCTGTCACCAGCATGAGGTCGTTGTGCAGTCCTATATGACATGTAGAGCTGCTCTGTCATCAACATGAGGTCATTATGTAGTCCTATATATGACATGTAGGAGCTGCTCTGTCACCAGCATGAGGTCGTTGTGCAGTCCTATATATGACATGTAGAGCTGCTCTGTCATCAACATGAGGTTGTTGTGCAGTCCTATATGACATGTAGAGGTCGTTGTGCAGTCCTATATATGACATGTGGTGAGGTCGTTGCAGTCTATATATGACATGTAGAGCTGCTCTGCCACCAGCATGAGGTTGTTGTGCAGTCCTATACTGATGTGCATAGCAGAGGTCGTTGTGCAGTCCTATATATGACATGTAGAGCTGCTCTGCCACTCACATGAGGTCGATTTGTGCAGTCCTATATATGACATGTAGAGGTCATTATGCAGTCCTATCTCATGACATGTAGAGGTTGTTGTGCAGTCTATATATGACATGTAGAGGTCGTTGTACAGTCCTATATATGACATGGAGAGCTGCTCTGCCATCAGCATGAGGTCATTGTGCAGTCCTATGAAATGTAGAGGTCGTTGTGCAGTTCAATTATGACATGTAGAGCTGCTCTGTCATCAACATGAGGTCATTGTGCAGTCCTATACATGACATGTAGAGCTGCTCTGCCATCAGCATGGAGGTCGTTATGTAGTCCTGTATTTGACATGTAGGAGCTGCTCTGCCACCAGCATGAGTCATTGTGCAGACCTATATATGACATGTAGAGGGTAAGTTGTGCAGTCCTATATATATGACATGTAGAGCTGCTCTGTCACCTGCATGAGGTTGTTGTGCAGTCCTATATCTGACATGTAGAGCTGCTCTGTCATCAACATGAGGCGGTTGCTTTTGATCCTATATATGACATGTAGAGGTCAAGTTGTGCGTCCTATATATGACATGTAGAGGTCGTTGTGCAGTCCTATATATGACATGTAGAGGCTCCTCTGTCATCAACATGAGGTCGTTGTGCAGTCCTATATCTGACATGTAGAGCTGCTCTGTCATCAACATGAGGTCATTGTGCAGTCCTATATATGACATGTAGAGGTCGTTGTGCAGTCCTATATATGACATGTAGGCTCGTTGTGCAGTCTATATATGACATGTAGAGGTCATTATGTGTCCCCCTATAACATGTAGATGTAGAGCTGCTCTGCCACCAGCATGAGGTTGTTGTGCAGTCGTATATATGACACGTAGAGCTGCTCTGCCACCAGCATGAGGTTGTTGTGCAGTCCTATATGACATGTAGATGCTGCTCTGCCACCAGCATGAGGTTGTTGTGCAGTCTATATATGACATGTAGGAGGTCGTTGTGCAGTCCTATATGACATGTAGAGCTGCTCTGCCACCCAGCATGAGGTTGTTGTGCAGTCCTATATATGACATGTAGAGGTCGTTGTGCAGTCGTATATATGACATGTAGAGCTGCTCTGCCACCAGCATGAGGTTGTTGTGCAGTCGTATATATGACATGTAGAGCTGCTCTGCCACCAGCATGAGGTTGTTGTGCAGTCCTATATGACATGTAGAGGTCGTTGTGCAGTCCTATATATGACATGTAGAGGTCGTTGTAGTCCTATATATGACATGTAGAGCTGCTCTGCCACCAGCATGAGGTCAGTTGTGCAGTCCTATATATGACATGTAGAGGTCGTTGTGCAGTCCTATATGACATGTAGAGGTCGTTGTGCAGTCCTATATATGACATGTAGAGCTGCTCTGCCACCAGCATGAGGTCAGTCCTATATATGACATGTAGAGGTTGTTGTGCAGTCCTATATATGACATGTAGAGGTCTTTGTACAGTCATATATGACATGGAGAGCTGCTCTGCCATCAGCATGAGGTCATTGTGCAGTCCTATATATGAAATGTAGAGGTCATTTGTGCAGTTCAATTATGACATGTAGAGCTGCTCTGTCATCAACATGAGGTCATTGTGCAGTCCTATACATGTGTAGAGCTGCTCTGCCATCAGCATGAGGTCGTTATGTAGTCCTGTATATGACATGTAGAGCTGCTCTGCCACCAGCATGAGGTCATTGTGCAGACCTATATATGACATGTAGAGGTCGTTGTGCAGTCCTATATATATGACATGTAGAGCTGCTCTGTCACCTGCATGAGGTCGTTGTGCAGTCCTATATATATGACATGTAGAGCTGCTCTGTCACCTGCATGAGGTTGTTGTGCAGTCCTATATATGACATGTAGAGGTCGTTGTGCAGTCCTATATATGACATGTAGAGGTCGTTGTGCAGTCCTATATATGACATGTAGAGCTGCTCTGTCACCTGCATGAGGTCGTTGTGCAGTCCTATATATGACATGTAGAGCTGCTCTGTCATCAACATGAGGTCGTTGTGCAGTCCTATATCTGACATGTAGAGCTGCTCTGTCATCAACATGAGGTCGCTGTGCAGTCCTATATATGACATGTGGAGCTGCTCTGTCATCAGCATGAGGTCGTTGTGCAGTCCTATATATGACATGTAGAGCTGCTCTGTCACCAGCATGAGGTCGTTGTGCAGTCCTATATATGACATGTAGAGGTCGTTGTGCAGTGTTATATATGACATGTAGAGCTGCTCTGTCATCAACATGAGGTCGTTTTGCAGTCCTATATCTGACATGTAGAGCTGCTCTGTCATCAACATGAGGTCGCTGTGCAGTCCTATATATGACATGTGGAGCTGCTCTGTTATCAGCATGAGGTCGTTGTGCAGTCCTATATATGACATGTAGAGCTGCTCTGTCACCAGCATGAGGTCGTTGTGCAGTCCTATATATGACATGTAGAGGTCGTTGTGCAGTGTTATATATGACATGTAGAGCTGCTCTGTCATCAACATGAGGTCGTTGTGCAGTCCTATATCTGACATGTAGAGGTCGTTGTGCAGTGTTATATATGACATGTATAGCTGCTCTGTCATCAACATGAGGTCGTTGTGCAGTCCTATATCTGACATGTAGAGGTCGTTGTGCAGTGTTATATATGACATGTAGAGCTGCTCTGTCATCAACATGAGGTCGTTGTGCAGTCCTATATCTGACATGTAGAGGTCGTTGTGCAGTGTTATATATGACATGTAGAGCTGCTCTGTCATCAACATGAGGTCATTGTGCAGTCCTATATATGACATGTAGAGCTGCTCTGTCACCAGCATGAGATCGTTGTGCAGTCCTATATATGACATGTAGAGGTCGTTGTGCAGTGTTATATATGACATGTAGAGCTGCTCTGTCATCAACATGAGGTCGTTGTGCAGTCCTATATGACATGTAGAGCTGCTCTGACATGTAGAGCTGCTCACCAGCATGAGGTTGTTGTGCAGTCCTATATATGACATGTAGAGCTGCTCTGTCATCAACATGAGGTCGTTGTGCAGTCCTATATATGACATGTAGAGCTGCTCTGTCATAGCATGAGGTCGTTGTGCAGTCCTATATATGACATGTTGAGCTGCTCTGCCACCAGCATGAGGTCGTTGTGCAGTCCTATATATGACATGTAGAGGTCGTTGTGCAGTCCAATATATGACATGTAGAGCTGCTCTGCCATCAGCATGAGGTCATTGTGCAGTCCTATATATGACATGTAGAGGTCGTTGTGCAGTCCTATATATGACATGTAGAGGTTGTCTGTCAGTCCTAACATGAGGTCATTGTGCAGTCCTATATATGACATGGAGAGCTGCTCTGCCATCAGCATGAGGTCATTGTGCAGTCCTATATGAAATGTCTGTCATCAACATGAGGTCGTTGTGCAGTCCTATTATGACATGTAGAGCTGCTCTGTCACCAGCATGAGGTCATTGTGCAGTCCTATATATGACATGTAGAGCTGCTCTGCCATCAGCATGAGGTCGTTATGTGTAGTCCTGTAGTATGACATGTAGAGCTGCTCTGCCATCAGCATGAGGTCATTGTGCAGTCCTATATATGACATGTAGAGGTCGTTGTGCAGTCCTATATATGACATGTAGAGCTGCTCTGTCACCAACATGAGGTCATTGTGCAGTCCTATATATGACATGTAGAGCTGCTCTGTCACCAGCATGAGGTCGTTGTGCAGTCCTATATGACATGTAGAGCGTTGTGCAGTCATCATGACATGTAGGTTGTTGTGCAGTCCTATATATGACATGTAGAGCTGCTCTGTCACCTGCATGAGGTCGTTGTGCAGTCCTATATATGACATGTAGAGCTGCTCTGTCATCAGCATGAGGTCGTTGTGCAGTCCTATATCTGACATGTAGAGGTCTGTCATCAACATGAGGTCGCTGTGCAGTCCTATATATGACATGTGGAGCTGCTCTGTCATCAGCATGAGGTCGTTGTGCAGTCCTATATATGACATGTAGAGCTGTCTGTTGCATGCAGTCCTATATATGACATGTAGAGGTTGTTGTGCAGTGTTATATATGACATGTAGAGCTGCTCTGTCATCAACATGAGGTCGTTGTGCAGTCCTATATCTGACATGTAGAGGTGCTTTGCCACCAGCATGAGGTTGTTGTGCAGTGTTATATATGACATGTAGAGCTGCTCTGTCATCAACATGAGGTCGTTGTGCAGTCCTATATCTGACATGTAGAGCTCGTTGTGCAGTGTTGTATATGACATGTAGAGCTGCTCTGCCACCAGCATGAGGTCGTTGTGCAGTCCTATATCTGACATGTAGAGGTCGTTGTGCAGTCCTATATATGACATGTAGAGCTGCTCTGTCATCAACATGAGGTCATTGTGCAGTCCTATATATGACATGTAGAGCTGCTCTGCCACCAGCATGAGGTCATTGTGCAGTCCTATATATGACATGTAGAGGTCGTTGTGCAGTCCGATATATGACATGTAGAGCTGCTCTGTCATCAACATGAGGTCGTTGTGCAGTCCTATATATGACATGTGGAGCTGCTCTGTCATCAACATGAGGTCGTTGTGCAGTCCTATATCTGACATGTAGAGCTGCTCTGTCATCAGCATGAGGTCGCTGTGCAGTCCTATATATGACATGTGGAGCTGCTCTGTCATCAACATGAGGTCGTTGTGCAGTCCTATATATGACATGTAGAGCTGCTCTGTCACCAGCATGAGGTCGTTGTGCAGTCCTATATATGACATGTTGAGCTGCTCTGCCACCAGCATGAGGTCGTTGTGCAGTCCTATATATGACATGTAGAGGTCGTTGTGCAGTCCTATATATGACATGTAGAGCTGCTCTGCCATCAGCATGAGGTCATTGTGCAGTCCTATATATGACATGTAGAGGTCGTTGTGCAGTCCAATTATGACATGTAGAGCTGCTCTGTCATCAACATGAGGTCATTGTGCAGTCCTATATATGACATGTAGAGCTGCTTTGCCACCAGCATGAGGTTGTTGTGCAGTCGTATATATGACATGTAGAGCTGCTCTGTCATCAACATGAGGTCGTTGTGCAGTCCTATATATGACATGTAGAGCTGCTCTGCCACCAGCATGAGGTCTTTATGTAGTCCTGTATATGACATGTAGAGCTGCTCTGTCATCAACATGAGGTCGTTGTGCAGTCCTATATATGACATGTAGAGGTCGTTGTGCAGTCCTATATATGACATGTAGAGCTGCTCTGCCATCAGCATGAGGTCATTGTGCAGTCCTATATATGACATGTAGAGGTCGTTGTGCAGTCCAATTATGACATGTAGAGCTGCTCTGTCATCAACATGAGGTCATTGTGCAGTCCTATACAGGACATGTAGAGCTGCTCTGCCATCAGCATGAGGTCATTGTGCAGTCCTATATATGACATGTAGAGCTGCTCTGTCATCAACATGAGGTCATTGTGCAGTCCTATATATGACATGTAGAGCTGCTCTGTCATCAACATGAGGTCGTTGTGCAGTCCTATATATGACATGAAGAGGTCGTTGTGCAGTCCTATATATGACATGTAGAGCTGCTCTGTCATCAACATGAGGTCATTGTGCAGTCCTATATATGACATGTAGAGCTGCTCTGTCACCAGCATGAGGTTGTTGTGCAGTCGTATATATGACATGTAGAGCTGCTCTGTCATCAACATGAGGTCGTTGTGCAGTCCTATATATGACATGTAGAGCTGCTCTGCCACCAGCATGGTCGTTGTGCAGTCCTATATATGACATGTAGAGCTGCTCTGCCACCAGCATGAGGTCGTTGTGCAGTCCTATATATGACATGTAGAGGTCGTTGTGCAGTCCTATATATGACATGTAGAGCTGCTCTGTCATCAACATGAGGTCGTTGTGCAGTCCTATATATGACATGTAGAGCTGCTCTGCCACCAGCATGAGGTCATTGTGCAGTCCTATATATGACATGTAGAGGTCGTTGTGCAGTCCGATATATGACATGTGGAGCTGCTCTGCCATCAGCATGAGGTCATTGTGCAGTCCTATATATGACATGAAGAGGTCGTTGTGCAGTCCTATATGTGACATCTAGAGCTGCTCTGTCATCAACATGAGGTCGTTGTGCAGTCCTATATATGACATGTAGAGCTGCTCTGCCACCAGTATGAGGTCATTGTGCAGTCCTATATATGACATGTAGAGGTCTTTGTGTAGTCCTATATATGACATGTAGAGCTGCTCGGTCATCAACATGAGGTTGTTGTGCAGTCCTATATATGACATGTAGAGCTGCTCTACCACCAGTATGAGGTCATTGTGCAGTCCTATATATGACATGTAGAGCTGCTCTGTCATCAACATGAGGTCATTGTGCAGTCCTATATATGACATGTAGAGCTGCTCTGTCATCAACATGAGGTTGTTGTGCAGTCCTATATATGACATGTAGAGCTGCTCTGTCATCAACATGAGGTTGTTGTGCAGTCCTATATATGACATGTAGAGCTGCTCTGCCACCAGTATGAGGTCATTGTGCAGTCCTATATATGACATGTAGAGGTCGTTGTGTAGTCCTATATATGACATGTAGAGCTGCTCTGCCACCAGTATGAGGTCGTTGTGCAGTCCTATATATGACATGTAGAGGTCGTTGTGTAGTCCTATATATGACATGTAGAGCTGCTCTGCCACCAGTATGAGGTCATTGTGCAGTCCTATATATGACATGTAGAGCTGCTCTGTCATCAACATGAGGTCATTGTGCAGTCCTATATATGACATGTAGAGCTGCTCTGTCATCAACATGAGGTTGTTGTGCAGTCCTATATATGACATGTAGAGCTGCTCTGTCATCAACATGAGGTCATTGTGCAGTCCTATATATGACATGTAGAGCTGCTCTGCCACCAGTATGAGGTCATTGTGCAGTCCTATATATGACATGTAGAGGTCGTTGTGTAGTCCTATATATGACATGTAGAGCTGCTCTGCCACCAGTATGAGGTCGTTGTGCAGTCCTATATATGACATGTAGAGCTGCTCTTCCACCAGTATGAGGTCATTGTGCAGTCCTATATATGACATGTAGGATTCACAAAGAGATCATTTTACAGATAGTATATTGTATTCAAATTGTACTGTATTACTGTATTTTCCTTATACATATCTTACGGTACATTGTGCTTTTCAGACTTGCATTTACAATAGTTGCTGTATTGTTGTGAATGAGATGCTGTTTTCCCTACGGAATGTTTGCACTGATGACACTGTGAACCTGTTTACATTAGGCTGTGCTCTCCGACCAGCCTCTTCCATTGTCAGACCATAGTTTATGACATGGTCTACAATTGAGGCTCTGATTTCATCAGGGACTCTTATTCGTTGCCTTTTACCTCTTCCTCTAATAAGTCTTCCCCTAACAACATCATCATGCCTTCTTACACATCTCCTTATTTCTCTTCCACGAGCATGTAACTGCTGTTCAGGTTTGTGATGTTCCTCCGTGTTCAAAAATTATAGTGATTGTGCTGTGGGTTCAGTGGAACTGACATTATCCCACATAATTACATACTTTGGTAAATCTGGTGTAGCTAAACCTCTTTGGTGTTCTGGTATTAGGTTGTACTATATAGGACTATTTAGGAAGGTCAGGAGAAGTTGGTTGTTATGCTTCCAAACTTGATTGGTTGATTAGTAAGATTGTGATAACTATTTCATTACTATGTCACCTGGCAGGTAATTTGCCAATTTAGCAGACATCAAACATTCCATGTCATAGATATTTATGGAATATACATGTATGCCTGACAGATTTTGATAATTTAATGGATAATTTTGCATGTGATGGCTCACGCGATGAAATAATGTTTAGAAGTTGTGAAGATTATGACAATTTCACTGAGAATCAACTCATCGGTTTTGTGCATGTAGTTATTATGCAAATTGTAGACAATTGTACTTACTCTTTTGCACACGTTCCAAAACACATGCAATTTGCTAAAATGGATAAGAAATTCAAATCTGGTGTGAGCAAGAAACTAATTGTTCAGAGATTTGAACTTGTTTTGGATAAAATAATTGTCATTTGAAAATTGAGCCAAAGCGATTGAGAAAAACTCTAACATAACCAAGTGTTGATGCAGGTTTTCTGTGAAGTTAGGTGAATCCTGTTGTGCAGGAAAATTCGCAACAATAACAGAGTGATTAAATTAGGATCCTACATCTGTATCTTTCTATCTATATAGCTAGCTAGGTAGCTGTCTATCAATTTGAGTGGAGTTGAGAATCGAATAAAAGACACATTTGACATTGTTTGCTGTAACGTATGGAAAATAAAGTTGTATTGTTGTATTGTTGTATTGTAGGTGGTCCTGTTAATCATCTCCCTGTCTATCAGCCTGGCCTGTGGGCACCAGATCGCCGGCCTCTCCTCCCCGGGGTTCGGCCAGTCTGCCACGGCCGCCTGCTACCTGCTGGTCACCCTGGTGGGGGCTTACTTTGGCTGTGGCCGCCTGCTCTCCTTTATCACCCAGGGAAGGGTGGAGGCTCCTGGTACAGGGCTGAGAACAAGGGCAGGGGGTCAGGGGTCAGGGGTCAGAGCTCCAGAGGACTGTAATGACGTGGTGCCTGTAGGCCTGGTGATGAATCTGCTGTCTGCTAGTGTAATAGCCTGCCCCCTACTGGCTGTGGTTCCTCAACTCGCCCCGGGTCACGTCCCTTGGCTTTGGACGGCTGCTGTATTCCAGCTAGCTGTGTGTGTCCTCTCCTACAGATCCATGGACTCCCTGACCGCCACCTTCTACGGCTTCACCTCCATCCTGCGCTTTGCTGAGGGCTACAGCGCTCTTCTCACAGCCTTCTCCATCCACCCCTCCTCCCCTATCCCCTTTCCCGTTGTCTTCGCTGTTCTATTCTTCATCCTGGCTCTGTTCAGCTGTCAGAAGAGTCTAGCTGAGGGTCTCTACCAGCTGTTCTACGTGGCGTATACTATCGCCCTCGCAGCCCAGCCCTCCCTCTCCTTCCAGTCTGGGGCGCAGGGCGTCCAGGCAGCCATCTTTGTTGTGTCAGCCGTGATGTTACTGGTTACCTCCTACAACAACGTCTCGACCAAAAGGATTCCTACGGGGGAGGGCGTGTTCAAGGCCCTGGTGACGCGTGTCAGCAGCCTGACTCTCCGTCCCCACGACAGACACAGCCAAGCTCCCTACCTTGGCTACTCCAGGTATGCTGACGCAGAGGTGTTAGGTCACGCCTGCTCTGTCCTCGCTGTCTTCTCCATCACGGCGTCCATGGGGGACCGGGCCCCGCTGGGCGTGCTGGTCCTGCCCTGGGCTGTGGTGGCAGGCGGCGTCCTCCAGCTGCTGGTCGGCTCCGTGGCCTTCTCCCGTGGTAAGACCTTAAAACTGCAACTGCAATCCCGTTAATGGGATCGATATGACAACAGCCAGTGAAAGTGCAGGGCGCCAAATTCAAAACAACAGAAATCTCATAATTAAAACATACATGTCTCTTATATCGTTTTAAAGGTAATCTTGTTGTTAACCTTCCTCGACAACATTCCGCTGAAATTGAAAAATATTTTTTAGAAATATGTAACTTTCACACATAAACAAGTCCAATACAGCAAATGAAAGATAAACATCTTGTTAATCTACCCATCGTGTCCGATTTCAAAAATGCTTTACAGCTAAAGCACAACATATGATTATGTTAGGTCATAGCCAAGTCGAAAAAACACAGCCATTTTTCCAGCCAAAGATAGGAGTCACAAAAAGCAGAAATATAAATACAATTAATCACTAACCTTTGATGATCTTCATCAGATGACATTCATAGGACATCATGTTACACAATACATGTATGTTTTGTTTGATAATATGCAGATTTATATCCAAAAATCTCAGTTTACGTGATTTTGTTGGCTTAGTTGGTGCCTTACGTGGAGTAACGTTTTGATTCCAAAACATCCTGTGATTTTGCAGAAATACTCATAATAAACATTGATAAAAGATACAAGTGTCTTTCACAGAATTAAAGATAGACTTCTCCTTAATGCAACCGCTGTGTCAGATTTCAAAAAAACTTTACGGAAAAAGCATAATCTGAGAACGGCGCTCAGAACTCAAACAGCCAGAGGAATATCCGCCATTTTGGAATCAACAAAGTTAGAAACAACACCATAAATATTAACTTACCTTTGATGATCTTCATCAGAAGGCACTCCCAGGAATCCCAGTTCGACAATAAATGACGGATTTGTTCCATAAAGTTCCATCATTTATGTCCAAAAAGCCACTTGTTGTTAGCGTGTTCAGTCCAGTAATCCATCTTCATGAGGCGCAGGCACTTCATCCAGACAAAAACTTGAAAAGTTCTGTTACAGTCCTTTAGAAACATGTCAAACGATGTATGGAATCAATCTTTAGGATGTTTTTAACATAAAACATCAATAATGTTCCAACCGGAGAATGACTTTGTCTTCAGAAAAGCACTGGAGCGAGAGGTAACTCTGTCGGGTGCGCGCGTCATGAGACCAAGGCTCTCTGCCAAACCACTGACTCAAAGAGCTCTTATGAGCCCCTCCTTTATAGTAGAATCCTCAAACCAGTTTCTAAAGACGGTTGACATATAGTGGAAGACGTAGGAAGTGCAACTTTATCCATATCTCAATGTGTATTCGGTAGGCCAAGCTTTGCAAAACTACAAACCTCAGATGTCCCACTTCCTGGTTGGATTTTTCTCAGGTTTTCGCCTGCCATATGAGTTCTATTATACTCACAGACATCATTCAAACAGTTTTAGAAACTTCAGCGTGTTTTCTATCCAATACTGATAATAATATGCATATATTAGCATCTGGGACAGAGTAGGGGGCAGTTCACTCTGGGCATCCAAAAGTGAAAATGCTGCCCCCTATCCCAAAAAGGTTAATCCCACCACAGTGTCCGATTTCAAATAGGCTTTACAGCGAAAGCACCACAAACGATTATCTTAGGTCACCACCAACTCACAGAAAAACCCAGCAATTTTTCCAGCCAAAGAGAGGAGTCACAAAAAGCACAAATAGAGATAAAATTAATCACTAACCTTTGATGATCTTCATCAGATGACACTCATAGGACTTCATGTTATACAATACATGTATGTTTTGTTTGATAAAGTTCATATTTATATAAAAAACTCTCAGTATACATTGGCGCGTTACGTTCACTAGTTCCAAAAACATCCGGTGATATTGCAGAGAGCCACATCATTTTACAGAAATACTCATTATAAATATGAGTGAAAATACAATTGTTAGACATGGAAATATAGATATACCTATCCTTAATGCAAACGCTGTGTCAGATTTCAAACAAACTTTATGGAAAAATCAAACCATGCAATAATCTGAGAACGGAGCTCAGAATTGTTTTTAATCCGCCATGTTGGAGTCAACAGAAATCAGAAATAACATTATAAATATTCCCTTACCTTTGATCTTCATCAGAATGCACTCCCAGGAATCCTAGTTCCACAATAAATGTTTGTTTTGTTTGATAATGTCCATTATTTATGTCCAAGTAGTTACTTTTGTTAGGGCGTTTAGTCCACAAATCCAAACACTCGTGCAGGTCCAGCCAAACATCGGACGAAAACTTCAAAAAGTTATATTACAGGTCAAAGAAACTTGTCAAACCAAGTATAGAATCAATCTTTAGGATGTTTTTATCATAAATCTTCAATAACGTTCCAACCGGAGAATTCCATTGTCTGTAGAAAAGCCATGGAACGCAGGTCGCTATCATGTGAAATGCGTGTGACCAGGACATGGCTCTCTGCCAGTAGAAACCTCATTCAAGTTTCTAAAGACGGTTGACATCTAGTGGAAGCCTTAGGAAGTGCAACATAACCAATATCCCACTTTGTATTCAATAGGGGCTGGGTTAAAAATCGACCAACGTTAGATTTCCCACTTCCTGTTTGGATTTCTTCTCAGGTTTTTGTTATACTCACAGACATCATTCAAACCGTTTTAGAAACTTCCGAGTGTTTTCTATCCAATACTACTAATAATATGCATATATTAGCAACTAGGACTGAGGAGCAGGCCATTTACTCTGGGCACCTCTGGGCACCTTTCACCTCTGGGCACCTTTTTATGCCAGCAGCATACCACCCTGCATACCACTGCTGGCTTGCTTCTGAAGCTAAGCAGGGTTGGTCCTGGTCAGTTTCTGGATGGGAGACCAGATGCTGCTGGAAGTGGTGTTGGAGGGCCAGTAGGAGGCACTTTTTCCTCTGGTCTAAAAAAATATCCCAATGCCCCAGGGCAATGATTGGGGACACTGCCCTGTGTAGAGTGCCGTCTTTCGGATGGGATAAACGGGTGTCCTGACTCTCTGAGGTCATTAAAGATCCCATGGCACTTATTGTAAGAGTAGGGGTGTTAACCCCGGTGTCCTGGCTAAATTCCTAATCTGGCACTCAAGCTATCACGGTCACCTCATAATCCCCAGTTTACAATTGGCTCATTCATCCCCTTCCTCTCCCCTGTAACTATTCCCCAGGTCGTTTCTGCAAATGAGAACTACTCAATACTGCCCCTGCAGCTACTCAATCTTGAAATAAATAATGTGGACATTGAGCAAGCTGAGATGACTAAACTGCTTGGAGTAATACTAGATAATAAACTGTCATGGTCAAAACATATTGATGCAGTAGTAGCTAAGATAATAAAGCGATGCTCTGCCTCCTTAACAACCCTATCAACATGGCAGGTCCTACAGGCCCTAGTTTCTGCCTCCTTAACAACCCTATCAACATGGCAGGTCCTACAGGCCCTAGTTTCTGCCTTCTTAACAACCCTATCAACATGGCAGGTCCTACAGGTACTAGTTTCTGCCTTCTTAACAACCCTATCAACATGGCAGGTCCTACAGGCCCTAGTTTCTGCCTTCTTAACAACCCTATCAACATGGCAGGTCCTACAGGTACTAGTTTCTGCCTTCTTAACAACCCTATCAACATGGCAGGTCCTACAGGCCCTAGTTTCTGCCTTCTTAACAACCCTATCAACATGGCAGGTCCTACAGGCCCTAGTTTCTGCCTCCTTAACAACCCTATCAACATGGCAGGTCCTACAGGCCCTAGTTTCTGCCTTCTTAACAACCCTATCAACATGGCAGGTCCTACAGGCCCTAGTTTCTGCCTTCTTAACAACCCTATCAACATGGCAGGTCCTACAGGCCCTAGTTTCTGCCTCCTTAACAACCATATCAACATGGCAGGTCCTACAGGCCCTAGTTTCTGCCTCCTTAACAACCCTATCAACATGGCAGGTCCTACAGGCCCTAGTTTCTGCCTTCTTAACGACCCTATCAACATGGCAGGTCCTACAGGCCCTAGTTTCTGCCTTCTTAACAACCCTATCAACATGGCAGGTCCTACAGGTACTAGTTTTGTCGCACCTTGACTACTGTTCAGTCGTGTGGTCAGGTGCCACAAAAAAAGGACTCAAGTAAATTGCAATTGGCTCAGAACAGGGCCTCACGGCTGGCCCTTAGATGTACACAGAGAGCTAAAATTAATAATATGCATGTCCATCTTTCCTGGCTGAAAGTGGAGGAGAGATTGAATTCATCACTACTTTTATTTTTGAGAGGTATTGATATGTTGAATGCACCGAGCTGTCTGTCTAAACTCCTGGCACACAGCTTGGACACCCATGCATACCCCACAAGACATGCCACAAGAGGTCTCTTCACGGTCCCCAAGTCCAGAATAGACTATGGGAGGCACACAGTACTACATAGAGCCATGACCACATGGAACTCTATTTCACATCAAGTAACTGACGCAAGCAGTAAAATTTGATTTAAAAAACAGATAAAAAAACACCTTATGGAACAGCGGGGACTGTGAAGCAACACAAACATTGGCACAGACACATGCATACTGTACACACTCACGGGCTATATGTAACAGTACACCTTCCGTCCCTCTCCTCGGCCCTTCCTGGGCTCGAACCAGGGACCCTCTGCACACATCGACAACAGCTACCCTCGAAGCATCATTATCCATTGCGCCACAAAAGCCACGGCCCTTGCAGAGCAAAGGGAACAACTACTTCAAGGTCTCAGAGCGAGTGATGTCACCGATTGAAACGCTATTAGTGCGCACCCCGCTAACTAGCTAGCCATTTCACATCAGTTACATATACATACACATGGATTTAGTACTGTAGATATGTGGTTGTGGTGGAGTAGGGGCCTGAGGGCACAGTGTGTTGTGAAATCTGTGAATATATTGTAATGTTTTAAAATTTTATAAACTGCCTTCATTTTGCTGGACCCCAGGAAAGCAGCAGCTAATGGGGATCCATAACAAATACAAATACAAATGTGTACATTTCCGGTAGGTAAGACCCTTGAGAGCATGGCGTTTGTCCTGTATGGTGTCATGTGGTCTGTCTGGGGGCTGACGCGGTACGGCGGGCTCTACGGGGACACACGGGGATTCAACCTGGCTGTGGGCATCATCAGCTTCCTGTTGTTCAACAGTCTGGTGACGGTAGGAGCGCTGTTCCTGAGCGTAGCCTGGGTTGTCTATGCCGCGACCTTTCACCTCATTATCATCTCCTTCCTCCTGGACGCCATGGGAGCACTTCCTTATGGGTATGACATCGGGGTGTCGATCGTGTTTGGCCTGATGTCATTCTACTGTTTCCTGTCTGGTCTGTTCAGCCTGACCTTCCTGACACCCCAGTTGCCCCTGGGACGGGCGTTAGTCAGGCTGAGTGGGACGGGAGGAGGAGGGAAGGACATCTGTCTTCATGTCCCTGCACGCAAGTCCACGGCCGTCCATCAGATAGCAGGTGAAACATAAGGGGGTACCTATCCTGGGCTCAGTCCCAAAAGGCACCCTTTTCTCTATCTTATTTAAAGTAGTGCTTTATGTTATAGGACATAAGGTGCAATTTGAGACAAAGAACTGGTCACCAACTCTGCTATTGGTGAAATACTGTGGGTGCAGGGTTTTGCTTCATTCCAATATTAACACACCTGATTCAATGTCCTGGTGAGCAGAATGCAGGGTCTCAGTGCTGGACTGAAACAGCAAATCTCCACACCCAGTTGCTCTTCAGAACCATGACAATCATTGGTCTAGTCTAATGCATCATTCTCATGAAAACACTATGAATAACAGGCTGTGTGTGTATATTTGTGTGTGTGTGTGTGTGTTGAGGCTGACAGGATCACTTCATTGCAAGTTCTTTAGGTCTTCAGTTAGTTGGGTTATTGATGTGTCTCAACCCAACTCTCACTATCCCTCTGTGTCTCCAGAGATCATGAAGAGTGGAGGTATATGTGGGATGCCCACTGACACGGTCTATGTACTGGTGGCAGCTTGTAACAGACCGGACGCTGTGGAAAAGGCCTACAAGTGAGTTTCAATTACACTGCATACTAGGTCGTTATACGTACATTGTAAAATATAATTTCATTAGATTAAATGAATAAACTTTGTACTCACAATGCTTCATAGTGGTCCCAGATCTATTTTAGTTGTCTCGACAACTCCTCTGTCACGACCAAGACAGTTCAAACAGATCAAGGACCAGGCTATCATACTGCATTTAAACTAACTATTCTCCTTGTCTCTCCCTGTGTGCTGAAGGTGTAAGCAGCATGTTGTGGATGACCCTCAACTACTTTTCTCCTTGCCCCCCTTCTGACACCCAGGTGGCGACACGCATCTCTGCGTGCCTATCAGATATCTCAACTTGCATGTCGCCCCACCACCTCAAGCTCAACCTTGACAAGACAGACCTGCTCTTCCTCCCTGGGAAGTCCTGCCCGCTCAAAGACCTCTCCATCACGATTGACAACTCCACGGTGTCGCCCTCCCAGAGTGCAAAGAACCTTGGCGTGACCCTGGACAACACCCTGTCGTTCTCTGGAAACATCAACATATTGACCCGCTCTACAACATCCTTAGAATACGACCATACCTTACACAGGAAGTGGCGCAGGTCCTAATCCAGGCACTTGTCCTCTCCCGTCTGGACAACTGCAACTCGCTTTTGACTGAGCTCCCCACTTGTGCCATCAAACCCCTGCAATTTATCCAGAACACTGCAACCTGCCTGGTTTTCAACCTTCCCAAGTTCTCTCGTGACACCCCGCTCCTCCACACACTCCACTGGCTTCCAGTTGAAGCTTGCATCCTCTACAAGACCATTGTGTTTACCTACGGAACAGCAAGAGGAAATGCCCCTCCCTACCTTCACGCTATGCTGAAACCCTACACCCCAACCTGAGCACTCCGTTCTGCCACCTCAGGTCTGTTGGCCCTCCCACCACCCAGCTCCCACTCAGCCCAGGCCAAGCTCTTCTCTGTCCTCCCCCCAAAACGCCCATCTTCCGAAAACATCTGAAATCCTACCTCTTCAAACAGTATCTTAGATAATCCTCCTCCCCACCTCAATCACTTAACCAGCACTTGCACTTGGGCTCATTGATTTGAAAAAGAAATGCCGTGCTCTTGGAAGGGCATGCTTTGAGCACTCCTGAAAATGTTATTTACATGTGAAAAATGAAGACCATATTACATTTTTTTTAACACATTTTTATTGAAGCTTTATTTAACTAGGCAAGTCAGTATATACTGAATTTGCTATAGGCCTATTGTTTACCTTTTTGTTGGTGACACTTTGATAACTTGGTCACATGCAACTGTTTAAAGGACAAATCCACAGATGAAACGATAACAAAATGAACACCCAGCCTCTGTTTTGGTAAAAAGCAGAGGGATGGCCCTGGAGAAATGTAACTACTCTCAGATTAATAGACAGCTATGAATTCAAGGCCTGACCATCCATGATATCAAATGATTGTTTTAACCATGTTATGAGGCTATACAGGGTTTGTTTACGTTTACAATGTTTATAAACATTGGAGAAAAACAAGATAATATTTTAGGATCTCATGGACTGTGACAGTTGAGCTAAGCTCAAGAGTTATATTATTTAAGAATCAATGGATATACAGTACAAGTCAAAAGTTTGGACACACCTACACATTCCAGGGTTTTTCGTTATTTTTACTATGAAATAACACATTTGTAATCATGTAGTAACCAAAAAATTGCTAAAACAATCCCAAAAAGTTGTATTTTTTCGATTTTTCAAAGTAGCCACTCTTTGCCTTGATGACAGCTTTGCACACTCTTGGCATTCTCATGCTTCATGCTGGGAAAAGGCCTTAACCAACAATGCAGTTCAAGAAATAGAGTTAATAAAATATTTATGTAATAAACTGAAGTAAAAATAATAAAATCAATCAAACAAAAAGTAACACAGGAAGTGTACATACAATGTGGCTATATACAGGCGGTACCGGTACCAAGTCAATGTGCGGAGTACAGGTTAGTTGAGGTAATTTGTAAAGTGACTATGTATAGATAATAAACACACGAGTAGCAGCAGTGTAAAAGCAAAAGGGGGGAGGGGGGGATCAATGTAAATAGTCCGGATGGCCATTTGATCATGGCTTGGGGGTAGAAGCTGTTAAGGAGCCTCTTGGTACCGCTTGCTGTGCGGTAGCAGAGAGAACAGTCTATGACGGGGGTGACTGGAGTCTTTGACAATTTTTTGGCTTTCCTCTGACACTGCCTAGTCTATAGGTCTTGGATGTCAGGAAACTTGGCCCCAGTTAGGTACTGGGCCGTCCAAAAATAATGTAAAAACAACAGATTGTCCCTTTAAGTCTATCAAAAGTGTGTGAGCTTGAGCATGTGTCCATTAGGACTATGGATTATTTTTTATCAGCATGAATTAGATTGAGCAATAAAAGCCCTACTTTTATTCCGTAGGCTTTGATCCGCGCTATGCAGCTGTTGCAAGAACACATTTTTCACTGACTGTCCACTGGTTTCAAAAACAATGACTGATAGGCAGCTTAACCTTCTTGAATTCAACCATTATTGGGTTCAAATACACATTCAGATTTGTGAACAGCCATCCACAACAACCACAATCCGTAAAATGCAAATAGCTAAATGAGAGAGCAGCAGTGTGATTCACATCAATGCGCTATATAGGTATCAATAATAAGTGATATCCGTATCACTGTAGACTACAACACTGCTGTCATCTTCACCTCCAAGCGTTTATTCAAGTTGGATAATCTTTGGATGCCGACAGCAGTCGCACCATTGGAAGACAGCTTGGACTGTAGCCTACAAAAGCCTATTCCTGCTCTTTTCCTGCAATCCATCAAACACATTTGGTGTGTCATCATAGTGGTCTCTGACTTGTGGTCAGACTCACTCAGGTGGAACAAATTTAAACTTGCGCCTTTTTTCAATGCTGATTTGAATGTCATTGAGAAAACAAAAATGTCAAAGATTTTTTTTCGGCAAACATCCTTTCTGAATTTAAAAGTAATCCTCAAAGTGATAATTACATTTATCAAAAGTATCTGTAATCTGAATACAATATATTTTGCTGGTAATGTAATGGATTACAGTAACTGTTTTTGTTGTTGTAATCCCTTACATGTAACGGATTATATGTAAACCGTTACTCCCCAACCCTGTTAATAACTTATTCTACTCGTCTCTAACTGTGTGCTGCCGGTGTAAGCAGCATGTTAATAACATATTATACTTGTCTCCCTGTGCAGGTGTAAACAGCAGGCTCAGGACCGGCCCATGTCTCTGTGGGTGTCCTCTATTAACCAGTTAGAACCGGTCAGATCCCTGCTGTCTGCCCTGCTCTGGGACTTCATGAGCGCAGCTTGGCCCTCCTCTATCAGCATGGTCATAGCCAGGGGTGGGTTATTAACAGTGTGTGTGTGTGTGTGTGTGTGTGTGTGTGTGTGTGTGTGTGTGTGTGTGTGTGTGTGTGTGTGTGCGTGCGTGTGCGTGCGTGCGTGCGTGCGTGCGTGCGTGCGTGCGTGCGTGCGTGCGTGCGTGCGTGCGTGCGTGCGTGCGTGCGTGCGTGCGTGCGTGCGTGCGTGCGTGCGTGCGTGCGTGCGTGCGTGCGTTTTTGTGTATGTAGTGTCGTGTATGTTAGTTATTATGATGAGTATGTCCTGCCTTCCCTCACCAGGTCCTTGGATGGAGATGTTTGGTCTGGGGGAATCAGCTAAACACATCGGAACCCCTCAGAGCATTGCTATCAGGAACCCAAACTGTGCTGTGGCTACTCATCTTATCAACCTGGTATGAACCCTAACCATGACTTCTATCCCTAACCCCTGACCTCTAACCCTGACCCTGATTGTGCTGTAGCAACACACCTCATTAACCTTGTACGATCACTGATTAATTACAAAAGATACAAAATATAGTACATAGATACTACATGAAATGTATTTTTATTTTTTATTTAACCTTTATTTTATATAGGCAAGTCAGTTAAGAACAAATTATTATTTACAATGACGGCCTACCCCGGCCATACCCGGACAACGCTGGGCCAATTGTGCGCCGCCCTATGGGACTCCCAATCACGGCCGGATGTGATGCAGGCTGGAAACGAACCAGGGACTGCAGTGATGCCTCTTGGACTGAGATGCAGTGGCTTAGACCTCTGCACCACTCGGGAGCCGCTACATACATTATACAGTATCTAAATGGATGCTTGCCATTGTTGTCAGATAATATTATGTTCTGTTCTGTAGGTGGGTCCCATTGCTGTGACGTCAGCCAACCCCACAGGAGAAGCAGACACCACACACCACAACCAGGTGTATGCCAAGCTGGGAGACAAGGTGAAATAGGCACACAGACATATCATAGTTCAATTGAGTCAAAACTACAATTGGAAATGTAAAAAAATATTGTGATTTTCTCACTCACTCACTGTCCGTCTGTCTGTCTGTCCGTCAAGGTGGATGGTGTGTTGTGTGACGGCCCGTCCCCAGAGAACATCGCCTCCACTGTGGTTGACTGCACCAAGATAGACAGCGGCCATATTGGATTCTTCCGAGTAGGCCTCATTCCCAAGTCTCAGGTAAAAACAAGGCGGCTAAAATGACAAGAACCTCAAAACTGACACCAACCTGAAGCACCGACCGTTAACATGACATGACAGTAACACCACCTCATGTCCTGTATGTAATGGTTGTTGTGGTGTGTATGTGTGAGTGTGTGTGTGTGTGGGCGTGCATGCTGGGCCAGCTCTTGGTTGGGGGCCCCCGCCAAACCCTCGAGTGCAAAACATTTTAGTGGGCCCCCCTTTATTGTCGGGGGAGAGAAGTTAATTTCCTGCAATTCTACACATTTTGCCATTGGGCGAAGAGAAAATGGTGCAGTTATAAAGCAAGTTTTCTGCAATTCTACACATTTTGCCATGCGGCGAAGAGAAAATGTTGCAGTTATAAAGCAAGTTTTCTGCAATTCTACACATTTTGCCATGGGGCGAAGATACAAATTTGAAGTTTTACAGCTATTTTCCCGCAATTGTACACATTTTGCCATGACTTACGCCATGTTAATATGAAATCTGAGTTAGAGTGACTAACACAATCAATGGGGGCCCTCCGGAGGTCAGGGCCCCTGGGAACATGCACTTTGTGCTCAGGCTGTAATTGGGACATGGTTACTACAAGTTTAGATAGTTGGCTAGACTGACTTACCAATCTAAAAATTGTTTGCTGACATGTACTAATTGAGTGACTGTCAGTGACTGACATAACAATAGGAAAACTGCTGATGAACAAACAAATTTTGAAATTCCACCTTGTTTTCGACTATTCTAAATTGAGACCCCCCATTTTTTTGAGGGGGGGGGTCGTGTTCTGCCTGTGTCGCTTATGTGTGTGTCTGTCTGTATAATGTCTGTAATGTTCTGTGTGTCTGTCTGTATAATGTCTGTAATATTCTGTGTGTGTGTCTGTATAATGTCTGTAATATTCTGTGTGTGTGTCTCTGCCAGGTGCTCCAGATCTTTGAGGAGGTCCAGAAGAGGCATTCTCACGGTCAGATTAACCCAGGGTTTGAAGCAGACCTCACAGAGCCTGACCCTAACCCTAACCTCACAGACCCTCAGAGGAACACAGAAGAAGACAACACAGAGTCTACAGAGTCCTCAACTGTTCCACCACCTACCCAGTCTCCTGCCAACATGGACACCTCTACACTAGCAACATAACCATGAGACTTCCCAAGCTACAGCTAGTCTGGCTAACACATACTGTAACTCTCAAAATCCTCCAGACTTCATAGTCTGGAAAGGTTCTTTTGATGTTGTTGGCACGATGTGTTGATAATGAAGGGGATGTGCCCTCAGACTTCAAGGCAGCAGCCTACGCTGGTTGGATATCCCATTTTTGAAATTGAATAAATCATGATCTATGTTTTACTTAAGCACCGCCTCACAAAACCACACTGTCATGTGTCGCTCATCTGCTTCCTGTTTACATACAGTAGCTACAGCAGGTGAGCAGGCACGGGTGGGCCTGAGTGGACTAAGACTAAGCTCTCTACTTGTCAGTGTTCCAAATGGAACATTATTTGTATTTTTCCTAAAGATGCAAACACCGTCAGATAGAATTGATAGCAGTCAGTGCACTGGGTTTGTCAGATTTGATGAAATATAAAATAACGAATGATGTCTATAAACCCTGGATTGCTGATGCTACAGTATGTATTGGCCATTGAGAGGCTTTGAAGCCACTGGTTGGTCATATTGGCACTCCCCAGTAGGAGCAGTCCTCCATAGGAATTCATGGAATTCTACACTATTTATATGAAATGTTTCAAGGACATTTTTGTTGTAGTTGGGACAGTAATATTAGTATTCTCAAAAAATCATTCTTGTTTGTATATATGTGAGATTTTTTCTGTTTTATTTTTAGCTCACATAATATCATTTAAAAGTATGCATAAATGTGTCTGTAATAGAATAAATGTGGCTAAAACTAATGTAGACATTAATAAATGCATTTCTATAACTTCCAAAATATTTTTTTAACAATGGTGGGGAGTGCCAAGATGGAGGCACAGTGGCTTCAACACCGCGCCCTCAATCAGTCATCCAGTGTATATGTAACTCCATGAACAGAACAGATTACCTGGAAGTGGAACTGACCCTGTATATACAGTAGCTTCCTTCTTTCTCGTGCTCTTCTTATTTCTTGTTTTTTATGTCTTGTGTGTTTTTGTTCCACTTTATGTTATTTTTAGTGCTGCGTTGATATTGATTACTGCATTGTTGGGTTTGGAGCTTGCAAGAAAGGCATTTCACTGTACTTGTGCACATTACATTGAAAGTTTAAACTTGAAACTTGAATGACAGTCACTCTCGCAGGATGGTTTTCAAAAATAGCTAACTGAAAGCCACACTCCCAATAAGCCACAAATATGACTGTATTGAGGCATATGTCACTGTGCTTCTATGGCTATATGCACCATGCCACTGCGTATTTAATTTGTTAACTTTGCAAACAAGACAGCTCATAATCCAGTGCCTTTATAACAGTCAATACACCTACAGCGCATTCTGATGATATTCAGTCCTCTTCCCATTTTCCACATTTTGTTCCATTACATCCTTATTCTAAACCCAAAAAGATCTCATCAATCTAAACACAATACCCCATAATGACAAAGCGAAAACAGGTTTTTAGACATTTTAGAAAATGTATACAAATAATAACAGACAAAATACCTTATTTACAAAAGTATTCAGACCCTTTGCAATGAGACTCAAAACTGAGTTCAGATGCATCGTGTTTCTATTGGTCATCCTTGAGATGTTTCTACAACATGATTGGAGTCCACCTGTGGTAAATTCAATTGATTGGACATGATTTGGAAAGGCACACACCTATCTGACGAACGTCCGACAGTTGACAGTGCATGTTATTTCTTGTATGCCTGTATGCGATCTGAAATAATAAAAATAAAGTTGGTCACAAAAATAAATGATCAAATATATTAAAGCACATTTGACTGCTATGATAGTTTTTGCATAAGCAAATGTTATTGTGTGGGTTTCCCATAGTTTAATACAATAAAGTACTTTCTGTAGTGTCTTTTAATGTGCCTCTTTCAGTTTGCAGTTATATTACTATATTTACTCAATATCTTACAGGTCTATCATTCGAACAAACACTTCTTACTCATTATGTTTATACAAATACACAACCTTCAATCAATTATTCACTGGTGTGTCATCCCAAAACATTCCATTCAATTCTAGGTCATTGTACATACCATTTGTAGGTCATATGGCAGGATTTCCCAAAGTAAGGGTCGTGACGATGGCGCCGGGGGAAGGGGCTGCCATCTTATTGGCTCTTGACCGCCCATGCTATTTGGTTTGTTTTTTTGTGTTGTTCGTAACTTGTTTTGTACATAATGTTGCTGCTACCGTCTCTTATGACAGAAAAGAGCTTCTGAACATCAGAACTGCGATTGCTCACATCAAACAGGACAAAGAGTTCTTCTTTAATGAGTCGGACGGGAGGGACATACTACTACAGACACCCGACCAGGTCCAGATCCCCCAAGATTCGCTGGAGATGGTAACTATGAGGTTTGTTGGAAAAAGATCAGGGTGCTTTGCGAGGATCAGGCAACGAGTGGCTAATCTTCCCTTGCCTTTCGTCCTGCTAGCTAATGTTAAATCGCTGGAAAATAAATGGGACGAGCTGAAAGCACGTATATCCTACCAACGGGACATTAAAACTGTAATATCTTACGTTTCATTGAGTCATGGCTGAACGACGACATTAAGAACATACAGCTGATGGGTTATACACTCGATCGGCAGGACAGAACAGCAGTCTCTGGTAAGACGGGGGCCTATACATATATATGAACAACAGCTGGTGCACAATATCTAAGGAACTCTCAAGGTTTTGCTCGCCTGAGGTAGAGAATTGATAAGCTGCAAACCACACTATCTACCTAGAGAGTTTACATGTATTTTTCGTAGCTGTCTATATACCACCACAGACCGATGCTGGCACTAAAACCGCACTCAATGAGCTGTATTCCGCCATAAGCAAACAGGAAAACTCATCCAGAGGCGCTCCTAGTGGCCCGGGACTTTAATGCAGGGAAACTTAAATCAGTCTAATTTCTATCAGTATGTTAAATGTGCAACCAGACAAAAACAAATTCTAGACCTCCTTTACTCCACACACAGAGACGAGTACAAAGCTCTCCCTCGCCCTCTATTTGGCAAATCTGACAATAATTCTATCCTCCTGATTCCTGCTTACAAGCTAAAATTAAAGCAGGAAGCACCAGTGACTCAGTCTATAAAAAAGTGGTCACATGAAGCAGATGCTAAACTATAGGACTTTTTTGATAGCACAGACTGGAATATGTTCCGGGATTCTTCCGATGGCATTGAGGAGTACACCACATCAGTCACTGGCTTTATCAATATCGAGGACGGCATCGAGGATGTCGTCCCCACAGTGACTGTACGTACATACCCGAACCAGAAGCCATGGATTACAGGGAATATTCGTGCTGAGCTAAAGGGTAGAGCTGCCGCTTTCAAGGAGCTCTAACCCGGAAGCTTATAAGAAATGATAGTGTGATCACGCTCTCCGCAGCCGATGTGAGTAAGACCTTTAAACAGGTCAACACTCACAAGGATGTAGGGCCAGACGGATTATCAGGACGTGTACTCCGAGCTTTCTCCAACCAACTGGCAAGTGTCTTCACTGACATTTTCAACCTCTCCCTGTATGAGTCTGTAATACCAACGTATTGCAAGCAGACCACCATAGTCCTTGTGCCCCAAAACACTAACCTAATCTGCCTAAATGACTACTGAGCCATGAAATGTAGCCATGAAATGCTTTGAAAGGCTGGTCCTGGCTCACATCAACAACATTATCCCAGAAACCCTAGACTCACTTCAATTTGCATACCGCACCAACAGATCCACAGATGATGCAACCTCTATTGCACTCCACACTGCACTTTCACACCTGGACTAAAGGAACACCTATGTAAGAATGCTATTCATTGACTACAGCTCAGCGTTCAACACATAGTACCCTCAAAGCTCATCACTAAGCTAAGGACCCTGGGACTAAACACCTCCCTCTGCAACTGGATCCCTCACTTCCTGACAGGCCACCCCCAGGTGGTAAGGGTAGGTAACAACACTTCCGCCACACTGATTCTCAACACGGGGGCCCCTCAGGGGTGCTTGCAGAGCCCCCTCCTGCACTCCCTGTTCACTCATGACTGCATGGCCAGGCACGATTCCAACACCATCATTAAGTTTTCTGATGACATACCGACAACGATGAGACAGCCGATAGGGAGGAGGTCAGAGACCTGAACCTCAACAATCTCTCCCTCAACGTGATCAAGACAAAGGAGATGATTGTGGACTACAGGAAAAGGAGGACCGAGCACGCCCCCATTCTCATAGACGGGGCTGTAGTGGAGAAGGTTGAGAGCTTCGAGTTCCACAACATCAACAAACTAACATGGTCCAAAAACACCAAGACAGTTGTGAAGAGAGCACGACAAAACCTATTCCCCCTCGTGAGACTGAAAGGATTTGGCATGAGTCCTCAGATCCTCAAAAGGTTTTACAGCTGCACCATCGAGAGCATCCTGCCGGTTTGCATCACTGCCTGGTATGGCAACTGCTCGGCCTCTGACTGCAAGGCACTGCAGAGGGTAGTGCGTATGGCCCAGTACATCACTGGGGCCAAGCCTCCTGCCATCCAGGTCCTCTATACCAGGCAGTTTCAAAGGAAGGCCCTCAAAATTGTCAAAGACTCCAGCTACCGCACGACATGCTGTACTGGCGCGCCAAGTCTAGGTCCAAGAGGCTCAAAAAAATAGCTTCTACCCCAAAGCCATAGGACTCCTGAACAGCTAATCAAATAGTTACCCAGACTATTTGCACTTCCCCCCACTCCCCTCTTGAACGCTGTTGCTACTCTCTGTTATTATCTATGCAAAGTCACTTTAATAACTCTACCTACATGTATATATTAGCCCAATTACCTCGACACTGGTGCCTCACACATTGACATTGACTCTGTACCGGTACCCCCTGTATATAGCCCAGCTATTGTTATTTACTGCTGCTATTTAATTATTTGTTATTCTTATCTCTTGTTTTTTAGGTGGGGCATTTCCTTAAAACTACATTGTTGGTTAAGGTCTTGTAAGTAAGCATTTCACTGTAATGTGACACCTGTTGTATTCGGC
Organism: Oncorhynchus keta; assembly: GCF_023373465.1. NCBI lineage: Eukaryota > Metazoa > Chordata > Actinopteri > Salmoniformes > Salmonidae > Oncorhynchus > Oncorhynchus keta. Next base: position 30,363,589 of record NC_068438.1, on the reverse strand, counting down.
ACATGTGACAAATACATTTCGATTTGATTCGATTTTTTTGACCCCATGTGGGGTCAACTGATTTGATCATGGGTTTGCGAGAGAAATGGAAATAAAATAAATAAAATCGAGCCTGATTCATAGAATGTCAGTAACATCTGGTAGAATGGGGGGGAAAGTAAATGACCAATGATGATGTTCTTTTCTACACAGAAGATCATGCAAAATGATTGCCTGATGATTTTCTGAACTTCCCAATACCATTCTGATGCATTTCAATCACTTCAAACCCCTTCTTTCTGATTGATATACTGTCAAATGTACTGTCAGAGTCGAAGTCAGACTGATTTGTAGTAGACCGTCATACCCCAAATTTAAAAAACGAAATATTGATGATGTTGATTGCATCCCTTTTATTCATCACTTCTTTCATTGTGTTATTAATGACAGTACCATCTCTATATCCTTTTCAGAAAGCTCCATCTCAGAGTTCCCCCCACAGTTTCAATCAATAGCGAGGCTTTTTGACTTTGTAATGGAACTAGCTAGCCTAACTTCAACCCAGCTGGTGAAGGTAGGTAACAACACCTGTTCCTCAACAATACGCTGATCCCCAACATGGGGGCTCCACAGGCGTGTGTTGTCACTCCCCTCCTGTGCTCCCTGTTCACCCATGACTGCATGGCCACGCACCTCTCCAACTTAATCCTCAAGTTTGCTGACGATACAACAGAGGTAGGCCTGATTACCAACAATGAAGAGACCGCCTACAGAGAGGAGGTGAGTGCCTTGGCAGAGTGCTGTCGGGAAAATAACCTTTCCCTCAACGTCAACAAAACTAAGGAGCTGATTGTGGACTAACGGAGACAGCAGTGAGAGCACGCCCCCTATCCATGTCGACGGGCCGCAGTGGAGAGGGTCAAAAGCTTCATGTTGCTCGGTATGCACATCACTGAGGACCTAAAATGGTCCCTTAACACCAACAGTGTGGTGAAGAAAGACTGAAGAAATGTATCTTGACCCTTACAAATGTTAGCACCCACCAAATTATTATTAATATTATTATTATTGCAATTTTTATTATTATTACAGATGCACCATTGAGGGCATCCTGTCGGGATGTATTGGGGGCATTGGGGGCACACTGTCTGTCCTCCAGGATGTCTACAGCAGCCGGTGTCACAGGAAGGCCAAGAAGATCATCAAGGACTTTAGCTACCCGAACTACAGCCTGTTCACCCCACTACCATCTATGTGAAGGCAGTACAGGTGCATCAAAGCTGGGACCGTGAGACTGAAAACAACCACCACTAGACGCCCTCCACCCAGTACCCTGCCCTCTGCCCTTCAGTCAGTGTCACTAACCGGCTACCACTCTACCCTGCACCTTAGGAACTGCTGCCCTATGTACATAGTTATTGAACACTGGTCACTTTAATAATGTTTACATACTGTTTATTTATCTACTGCTGTACAAATTGTTTTAGATTATTGGTTTATTCTGAGCTTGTTGACATTTACTGCATTGATTGATAGTAACTAGGAACAAGCATTTCACTGCACCTGCCATAACACCTGCTAAACTCTGAACACGATTGATTCGTTTACTTCATCTGTAGTGTGGGCGTAGAAAATTGATAAGGAAGTCACAACTTCTGAGCAAATACTGCATTTACAACTGGTTAACTGTCCCGAAAAGTGTCACAGCTCTCCCTGCTCTGTGAGTCAATTGGGTCATGTCAGCCAGGCTAAGCTACAGCCCCTGGATCCTCAGAACTGAAGCCTCATAGATACTGTCTTAATTTATGAGAGCCAAATCCTGCTTGATCTGAAATTTGGTTGGAGACTCTGTATGGATGGTGTGATGCAAATGCGGAGCTTCCTGGGGCACGCAGAGGCCAAATTGAGCTCTGTAGCGCATCGCTGTGTGCCTCCCACATTTTGTAACAATGCAGAGTGCTCCATATAGCTCCGCATTGACATGATTGGTTGATGGTAGGTGGAGCGGAGGCCGGAGGTCCTGTATAAACACAAACTGCTCCATGGATGGCGGTCCAAGATGGCGTAGCAGTCGAACGTCTTGTCGTGTCGTGTCCCTGGTATATATTGTTTTTTAACATATTTTTCTTCGCATATCTTTTAAAACATTTTGTTAATGTTAGTCCTATAGGGGCAGTATTTCATTTTTGGAAAAAACACGTGCCCGTTTTAAGCGCAATATTTTGTCACGAAAAGATGCTCGACTATGCTTGGAATTGATAGCTTTGGAAAGAAGACACTCTGACGTTTCCAGAACTGCAAAGATTTTCACTGTGAGTGCCTTAGAACAAAAGCTTCAGACAAAACCAAGATGTTTGAGCGACCAGGAAATGAACAGTATTTCTGAAGGTACGTTTTCCATGATCGCCTTATATGGCTGTGAATGCGACAGGAATGAACGGACACTTTCTAGCGTTTCCCCAAGGTGTCTCCAGCATTGTGACGTATTTGTAGCCATATCATTGGAAGATTGACCATAAGAGACTACAATTGCCAAGTGTCCCGCACGGTGTCTGCGTGGAAATTGGTGCGCAAAAGTCAGCTACCAGTATTTTTCCATCCGAATCAGAGAACAAAGAAGGCTTCTAGGACTGCCATTTCAATGAAGAGATATATGACAAAACACCTTGAGGATTGATTCAAATAACGTTTTCCATGTTTCAGTCGATATTATGGAGTTAATTCGGAAAAAAGTTTGACGTGTAGGTGACTGAATTTTCGGTTAGTTTCGGTAGCCAAATGCATAGTAACAAAACGGAACGATGTGTCCTACACAAGAATCTTTCAGGAAAAACTGGACATCTGCTATGTAACTGAGAGTCTCCTCATTGAAACATCTGAAGTTCTTCAAAGGTAAATTATTTTATTTGATCCCTTTGCTGGTTTTTGTGAATATGTTGCGTGCTAAATGCTAACGCTAAATGCTAAGCTAGCTATCACCACTCTTACACAAATTATTGATTTTCTCTGGTTCTAAAGCATATTTTGAAAATCTGAGACGACAGGATTGTTAAGAAAAGGATAAGCTTGAGATTTATTTCATTTAATTTGCGATTTTTAGAAATCGCTAACGTTGCGTTATGGTAATGAGCTTGAGGCTGTAGTCACGATCCCGCATGCGGGATGAGGCGTACTAAGAGGTTTTAAACCTCAACTTCTAAATACTCTCCTGCAACCCGCCTCACCCAATGTGGCTATTTTCTTCTAAAGTACTTATATCTACTTTGGATCCGGAACCCCTCAACTGAAGCTAGCCAGCTAACTACCAGCTAGCTACCAGCTATCAGTCAGCAAACCATTGCTAGTGGTCTTCAGCTAACCGGTCATCAGCTAACCTTTAGCTCGGAAAGCTCTCGCCAGTTCGAACAACGCGACTCTAACCAGAGCATAACGGACCTATTATTTTTTATCCCCGGATTCCCACCGGATTCCCACCGCAAACGGAACATTTTCAGCTGGATTCTTCACAACTAGCCATCTAGCTAACCGTAACCCCGGATGATTACTCCTGGCTAGCGTTTCCACCCACTTAGCTTGAAGCTAGCCCGGCCAGAGCTCCTGTGCTACCACCGAAGCATACTCCTGGGCTACAATATCCGGATCCTCGACCGGTCTATCGATGTCACCGCATGAAGAGGAATAAACAGACTCACCCCATGGCGACGTCCTTGCTTGCTAATTCGGCCTGCTAACTGCTAGCTTGTTTAGCCCCGGTCCGCTAACTGCTACCTTGTTTAGCCCTGGCCTACTAACTGTTAGCTTGTTAGCACAGGCCTGCTAACCGTCTGAATCGCCACACCCCAAACACTCACTGGACCCATATTTACTTTCTCTTTTCGATTTTTAATTTGTTTATACCTTCCGGTAACCTGCCTCACCCAATGTGATACGGAATCTCCATTATTTTTAATTTTTAGAACACACTCAAGAACCTCCAGAAGCTAACCAGCTAACTAGCTACAAGCTATTTAGTCATTGTTAGCCACTGCTAACTGTTTTTTAACCTGGATAACACTCACCAGTCCAGCTTCCCTGCCCCATCCACCGCTGCCCCCCTGGACACTGATCACTTGGCTACATAGCTGATGCATGCTAGACTGTCCATTAATCACGGTACTCCATTCTGCTTGTTTATGTTTTATCTGTCGGCCCCAGCCGCACTCAGGCTCTGTGTGTAGTTAATCCGACCCCCCCTGCCTAGCCTACTCCATTTTACCTGCTGTTGTTGTGCTAGTTGATTAGCTGTTGTTGTCTCACCTACTGTTTTAGCTACTGTTTTTGCTAGCTCTCCCAATTCAACACCTGTGATTACTGTATGTCTCTCTCAAATGTCAATATGCCTTGTATACTGTTGTTCAGGTTAGTTATCATTGTTTTAGTTTACAATGGAGCCCCTAGATCCACTCTTCATACCCCTGATACCTCCTTTGTCCCACCTCCCACACATGTGGTGACCTCACCCATTACAACCAGCATGTCCAGATATACAACCTCTCTCATCATCACCCAGTGCCTGGGCTTACCTCTGCTGTACCCGCACCCCACCATACCCCTGTCTGCGCATTATGCCCTGAATATATTCTAGCATGCCCAGAAATCTGCTCCTTTCATTCTCTGTCCCCAACGCTCTAGGCGACCAGTTTTGACAGCCTTTAGCCGCACCCTCATACTACTCCTTCTCTGTTCCGCGGGTGATGTGGAGGTAAACCCAGGCCCTGCATGTCCCCAGGCACCCTCATTTGTTGACTTCTGTGATCGAAAAAGCCTTGGCTTTATGCATGTCAACATCAGAAACCTCCTCCCTAAGTTTGTTTTACTCACTGCTTTAGCACACTCTGCTAACCCTGATGTTCTTGCCGTGTCTGAATCCTGGCTCAGGAAGGCCACCAAAAATTCTGATATTTCCATACCCCACTATAACATCTTCCGTCAAGATAGAACTGCCAAAGGGGGAGGAGTTGCAGTCTACTGCAGATCAGTCTACTAATCTTGAAAATTACTCTCTCCAGAAATAAGTATCTCACTGTTGCCGCCTGCTACCGACCCCCCTCAGCACCCAGCTGTGCCCTGGACACCATTTGTGAATTGATTGCCCCCCATCTAGCTTCAGAGTTTGTTCTGTTAGGTGACCTAAACTGGGATATGCTTAACACCCCGGCAGTCCTACAATCTAAGCTAGATGCCCTCAATCTCACACAAATCATCAAGGAACCCACCAGGTTAACCCTAAATCTGTAAACAAGGGCACCCTCATAGACGTCATCCTGACCAACTGGCCCTCCAAATACACCTCCGCTGTCTTCAACCAGGATCTCAGTGATCACTGCCTCATTGCCTGTATCCGCTACGGAGCCGCAGTCAAACGACCACCCCTCATCACTGTCAAACGCTCCCTAAAACACTTCTCGGAGCAGGCCTTTCTAATCGACCTGGCCCGGGTATCCTGGAAGGACATTGACCTCATCCCGTCAGTTGAGGATGTCTGGTCATTCTTTAAAAGTAACTTCCTCACCATTTTAGATAAGCATGCTCCGTTCAAAAAAATGCAGAACTAAGAACAGATATAGCCCTTGGTTCACTCCAGACCTGACTGCCCTCGACCAGCACAAAAACATCCTGTGGCGGACTGCAATAGCACCGAACAGTCCCCGCGATATGCAACTGTTCAGGGAAGTCAGGAACCAATACACGCAGTCAGTCAGGAAAGCTAAGGCCAGATTCTTCAGGCAGAAGTTTGCATCCTGTAGCTCCAACTCCAAAAAGTTCTGGGACACTGTGAAGTCCATGGAGAACAAGAGCACCTCCTCCCAGCTGCCCACTGCACTGAGGCTAGGTAACACGGTCACCACCAATAAATCCATGATTATCGAAAACTTCAACAAGCATTTCTCAATGGCTGGCCATGCCTTCCACCTGGCTACTCCAACTTCGGCCAACAGCTCCCCCCCGCAGCTACTCGCCCGAGCCTCTCCAGGTTCTCCTTTACCCAAATCCAGATAGCAGATGTTCTGAATGAGCTGCAAAACCTGGAACCGTACAAATCAGCTGGGCTTGACAATCTGGACCCTCTATTTCTGAAACTATCCGCCGCCATTGTCGCAACCCCTATTACCAGCCTGTTCAACCTCTCTTTCGTATCGTCTGAGATCCCCAAGGACTGGAAAGCTGCCGCAGTCATCCCCCTCTTCAAAGGGGGAGACACCCTGGACCCAAACTGTTACAGACCTATATCCATCCTGCCCTGCCTATTTTTTAAATATTTGTTTTATTTCACCTTTATTTAACCAGGTAGGCTAGTTGAGAACAAGTTCTCATTTGCAACTGCGACCTGGCCAAGATAAAGCATAGCAGTGTGAACAGACAACACAGAGTTACACATGGAGTAAACAATTAACAAGTCAATAACACAGTAGAAAAAAGGGGAGTCTATATACAATGTGTGCAAAAGGCATGAGGAGGTAGGCGAATAATTACAATATTGCAGATTAACACTGGAGTGATAAATGATCAGATGGTCATGTACAGGTAGAGATATTGGTGTGCAAAAGAGCAGAAAAGTAAATAAATAAAAACTGTGGGGATGAGGTAGGTGAAAATGGGTGGGCTATTTACCAATAGATTATGTACAGCTGCAGCGATGGGTTAGCTGCTCAGATAGCTGATGTTTGAAGTTGGTGAGGGAGATAAAAGTCTCCAACTTCAGCGATTTTTGCAATTCGTTCCAGTCACAGGCAGCAGAGTACTGGAACGAAAGGCGGCCGAATGAGGTGTTGGCTTTAGGGATGATCAGTGAGATACACCTGCTGGAGCGCGTGCTACGGATGGGTGTTGCCATCGTGACCAGTGAACTGAGATAAGGCGGAGCTTTACCTAGCATGGCCTTGTAGATGACCTGGAGCCAGTGGGTCTGGCGACGAATATGTAGCGAGGGCCAGCCGACTAGAGCATACAAGTCGCAGTGGTGGGTAGTATAAGGTGCTTTAGTGACAAAACGGATGGCACTGTGATAAACTGCATCCAGTTTGCTGAGTAGAGTGTAAAAAATGTCTCATAAGAAACTAGCTCCCTGGTACACAGAAAATACCCGAGCTCTGAAGCAAGCTTCCAGAAAATTGGAACGGAAATGGCGCCACACCAAACTGGAAGTCTTCCGACTAGCTTGGAAGGACGGTACCGTGCAGTACCGAAGAGCCCTTACTGCTGCTCGATCGTCCTATTTTTCTAACTTAATTGAGGAAAATAAGAACAATCCGAAATTCCTTTTTGATACTGTGGCAAAGCTAACTAAAAAGCAGCATTCCCCAAGAGAGGATGACTTTCACTTTAGCAGTGATAAATTCATGAACTTCTTTGAGGAAAAGATTATGATTATTAGAAAGCAAATTACGGACTCCTCTTTAAACCTGCGTATTCCTCCAAACCTCAGTTGTCCTGAGTCTGCACAACTCTGCCAGGACCTAGGATCAAGAGAGACGCTCAAGTGTTTTAGTACTATATCTCTTGACACAATGATGAAAATAATCATGGCCTCTAAACCTTCAAGCTGTATACTGGACCCTATCCCAACTAAACTACTGAAAGAGCTGCTTCCTGTGCTTGGCCCTCCTATGTTGAACATAATAAACGGCTCTCTATCCACTGGATGTGTACCAAACTCACTAAAAGTGGCAGTAATAAAGCCTCTCTTGAAAAAGCCAAACCTTGACCCAGAAAATATAAAAATTATCGGCCTATATCGAATCTTCCATTCCTCTCAAAGATTTTAGAGAAGGCTGTTGCGCAGCAACTAACTGCCTTCCTGAAGACAAACAATGTATACGAAATGCTTCAGTCTGGTTTTAGACCCCATCATAGCACTGAGACGGCACTTGTGAAGGTGGTAAATGACATTTTAATGGCATCGGACCGAGGCTCTGCATCTGTCCTCGTGCTCCTAGACCTTAGTGCTGCTTTTGATACCATCGATCACCACATTCTTTTGGAGAGATTGGAAACCCAAATTGGTCTACACGGACATGTTCTGGCCTGGTTTAGGTCTTATCTGTCGGAAAGATATCAGTTTGTCTATGTGAATGGTTTGTCCTCTGACAAATCAACTGTACATTTCGGTGTTCCTCAAGGTTCTGTTTTAGGACCACTATTGTTTTCACTATATATTTTACCTCTTGGGGATGTTATTCGAAAACATAATGTAAACTTTCACTGCTATGCGGATGACACACAGCTGTACATTTCAATGAAACATGGTGAAGCCCCAAAATTGCCCTCGCTAGAAGCATGTGTTTCAGACATAAGGAAGTGGATGGCTGCAAACTTTCTACTATTAAACTCGGACAAAACAGAGATGCTTGTTCTAGGTCCCAAGAAACAAAGAGATCTTCTGTTGAATCTGACAATTAATCTTAATGGTTGTACAGTCGTCTCAAATAAAACTGTGAAGGACCTCGGCGTTACTCTGGACCCTGATCTCTCTTTTGAAGAACATATCAAGACCATTTCGAGGACAGCTTTTTTCCATCTACGTAACATTGCAAAAATCAGAAACTTTCTGTCCAAAAATGATGCAGAAAAATTAATCCATGCTTTTGTCACTTCTAGGTTAGACTACTGCAATGCTCTATTTTCCGGCTACCCGGATAAAGCACTAAATAAACTTCAGTTAGTGCTAAATACGGCTGCTAGAATCCTGACTAGAACCAAAAAATTTGATCATATTACTCCAGTGCTAGCCTCTCTACACTGGCTTCCTGTCAAAGCAAGGGCTGATTTCAAGGTTTTACTGCTAACCTACAAAGCATTACATGGGCTTGCTCCTACCTACCTCTCTGATTTGGTCCTGCCGTACATACCTACACGTACGCTACGGTCACAAGACGCAGGCCTCCTAATTGTCCCTAGAATTTCTAAGCAAACAGCTGGAGGCAGGGCTTTCTCCTATAGAGCTCCATTTTTATGGAACGGTCTGCCTACCCATGTCAGAGACGCAAACTCGGTCTCAACCTTTAAGTCTTTACTGAAGACTCATCTCTTCAGTGGGTCATATGATTGAGTGTAGTCTGGCCCAGGAGTGGGAAGGTGAACGGAAAGGCTCTGGAGCAACGAACCGCCCTTGCTGTCTCTGCCTGGCCGGTTCCCCTCTTTCCACTGGGATTCTCTGCCTCTAACCCTGTTACGGGGCTGAGTCACTGGCTTGCTGGGGCTCTCTCGTGCCGTCCCTGGGGGGTGCGTCACCTGGGTGGGTTGATTCACTGTTGTGGTCGGCCTGTCTGGGTTGCCCCCCTTGGGTTGTACCGTGGCGGAGATCTTTGTGGGCTATACTCGGCCTTGTCTCAGGATGGTAAGTTGGTGGTTGAAGATATCCCTCTAGTGGTGTGGGGGATGTGCTTTGGCAAAGTGGGTGGGGTTATATCCTTCCTGTTTGGCCCTGTCCGGGGTGTCCTCGGATGGGGCCACAGTGTCTCCTGACCCCTCCTGTCTCAGCCTCCAGTATTTATGCTGCAGTAGTTTATGTGTCGGGGGCTAGGGTCAGTTTGTTATATCTGGAGTACTTCTCCTGTCCTATTCGGTGTCCTGTGTGAATCTAAGTGTGCGTTCTCTAATTCTCTCCTTCTCTCTTTCTTTCTCTCTCTCGGAGGACCTGAGCCCTAGGACCATGTCCCAGGACTACCTGACATGAGGACTCCTTGCTGTCCCCAGTCCACCTGGCCATGCTCCTGCTCCAGTTTCAACTGACCTGAGCCCTAGGACCGTGCCCCAGGACTACCTGACATGAAGGCTCCTTGCTGTCCCCAGTCCACCTGACTGTGCTGCTGCTCCAGTTTCAACTGTTCTGCCTTATTATTATTCGACCATGCTGGTCATTTATGAACATTTGAACATCTTGGTCATGTTCTGTTATAATCTCTACCCGGCACAGCCAGAAGAGGACTGGCCACCTCACATAGCCCGGTTCCTCTCTAGGTTTCTTCCTAGGTTTTGGCCTTTCTAGGGAGTTTTTCCTAGCCACTGTGCTTTTACACCTGCATTGTTTGCTGTTTGGGGTTTTAGGCTGGGTTTCTGTACAGCACTTTGAGATATCAGCTGATGTACGAAGGGCTATATAAATAAATTTGATTTGATTTGATTTGATTTGAGTGTTGGAAGCAATTTTGTAGATGACATCGCCGAAGTCGAGGATCGGTAGGATAGTAAGTTTTACTAGGGTAAGCTTGGCAGCGTGAGTGAAGGAGGCTTTGTTGCAGAATAGAAAGCCGACTCTTGATTTGATTTTCGATTGGAGATGTTTGATATGGGTCTGGAAGGAGAGTTTGCAGTCTAGCCAGACACCTAGGTACTTATAGGTGTCCACATATTCAAGGTCGGAACCATCCAGTGCGGTGATGCTAGTCGGGCATGCGGGTGCAGGCAGCAATCGGTTGAAAAGCATGCATTTGGTTTTACTAGCGTTTAAGAGCAGTTGGAGGCCACGGAAGGAGTGTTGTATGGCATTGAAGCTCGTTTGGAGGTTAGATTGCACAGTGTCCAATGACGGGCCGAAAGTATATAGAATGGTGTCGTCTGCGTAGAGGGGGATCAGGGAATCGCCCGCAGCAAGAGCAACATCATTGATATATACAGAGAAAAGAGTCGGCCCGAGAATTGAACCCTGTGGCACCCCCATAGAGACTGCCAGAGGACCGGACAGCATGCCCTCCGATTTGACACACTGAACTCTGTCTGCAAAGTAATTGGTGAACCAGGCGAGGCAGTCATCCGAAAAACCAAGGCTATTGAGTCTAAGGTCTTCGAAAAGCCAAGTCAACAAACAGGTCACTGACCATCTCGAATCCCACCGTACCTTCTCCGCTGTGCAATCTGGTTTCCGAGCCAGTCACGGGTGCACCTCAGCCACGCTCAAGGTACTAAACGATATCATAACCGCCATCGATAAAAGACAGTACTGTGCAGCCAAGACTTTCGACTCGGTCAATCACCATATTCTTATCGGCAGACTCAGTAGCCTCGGTTTTTCGGATGACTGCCTTGCCTGGTTCACCAATTACTTTGCAGACAGAGTTCAGTGTGTCAAATCGGAGGGCATGCTGTCCGGTCCTCTGGCAGTCTCTATGGGGGTGCCACAGGGTTCAATTCTCGGGCCGACTCTTTTTTCTGTATATATCAATGATGTTGCTCTTGCTGCGGGCGATTCCCTGATCCACCTCTACGCAGACGACACCATTCTATATACTTCTGGCCCGTCCTTGGACACTGTGCTATCTAACCTCCAAACGAGCTTCAATGCCATACAACACTCCTTCCGTGGCCTCCAACTGCTCTTAAACGCTAGTAAAACCAAATGCATGCTTTTCAACCATTCGCTGCTTGCACCCGCACGCCTGACCAGCATCACCACCCTGGATGGTTCCGACCTTGAATATGTGGACATCTATAAGTACCTAGGTGTCTGGCTAGACTGTAAACTCTCCTTCCAGACTCATATCAAACATCCCCAATCGAAAATCAAATCAAGAGTCGGCTTTCTATTCCGCAACAAAGCCTCCTTCACTCACGCCGCCAAACTTACCCGAGTAAAACTGACTATCCTACCGATCCTCGACTTCGGCGATGTCATCTACAAAATTGCTTCCAACACTCTACTCAGCAAACTGGACGCAGTTTATCACAGTGCCATCCGTTTTGTCACTAAAGCACCTTGTACCACCCACCACTGCGACTTGTACGCTCTAGCCGGCTGGCCCTCGCTACATATTCGTCGCCAGACCCACTGGCTCCAGGTCATCTACAAGTCCATGCTAGGTAAAGCTCCGCCTTATCTCAGTTCACTGGTCACGATGGCAATGGCCATCCTTAGCACGCGCTCCAGCAGGTGTATCTCACTGATCATCCCTAAAGCCAACACCTCATTTGGCCGCCTTTCGTTCCAGTTCTCTGCTGCCTGTGACTGGAACGAATTGCAAAAATCGCTGAAGTTGGAGACTTTTATCTCCCTCACCAACTTCAAACATCTGCTATCTGAGCAGCTAACCGATCGCTGCAGCTGTACATAGTCTATCGGCAAATAGCCCACCCATTTTTACCTACCTCATCCCCATAATGTTTTTATTTATTTACTTTTCTGCTCTTTTGCACACCAATATCTCTACATGTACATGACCATCTGATCATTTATCACTCCACTGTTAATCTGCAAAATTGTAATTATTCGCCTACCTCATGCCTTTTGCACACAATGTATATAGACTGCACTTTTTTTTCTTCCTATTGTGTTATTGACTTGTTAATTGTTTACTCCGTGTGTAACTCTGTGTTGTCTGCTCACACTGCTATGCTTTATCTTGGCCAGGTCGCAGTTGCAAATTAGAACTTGTTCTCAACTAGCCTACCTGATTAAATAAAGGTGAAATATATATTTTTTTAAATGAAGCGCAAGTAGTATGAATGCCCTGACTTCTGCATAGGCCTTATCAACATAAATGCTGCCCTGCCAATGTGCACGTTGGATTAGTCATTTTATACTTCGTTGTGTTTTATCCAACTCAAGCTAACCCTCAAATCCTTTCAAATAATGCTGTCAAATAAAGCAATGTAGGCCTACATAAAGAGTTAAATAAGCACTATGTGTAAAACATATGCAATGAACGTGAGCTGGTAGAATAATTATACCTGATGAAGATTTCTTGATAGGCCGATCATCAACTACTTTCAGGATGTTAATGGCAGAACTAATACAGTACATATGATATAGAACAAATACAGATGAAGTATGTGCATATACACAGTTGAAGTCGGAAGTTTACATACACTTAGGTTGGAGTCATTAAAACTAGTTTTTCAACCACTCCACACATTTCTTATTACAGTTTTTCTCAATTGCTAAAATACTAAAACCCATTGGCTGAACAAAGTTCTCAGTTGCCTGGACTCATTTAGCTAATTATGCAGTCTGTTGTCAATACCTTAAACCATTTCACATGGTAAAACACAATTTGCAGATCTCACTTCGACTTTTCAGCAAAACACATTCTCATTCTCAAAACACATTCTTCACTCTAATGCACATGTCATCCATACTGGTAAACACAAGTGGCAACAATCAAATACAAATAGCGAACATATGTCATTGATTGAACACAACCACTCAAAATTGATTTAACCTGTTTCAAATGATGCGACACAACCAATATAAGCCAGTTCAGAGAGCAAACAGGTTGTTGAAGGTGGGATGGAGAAAGTCTGAGAATGGATACTGTAGTTCAGTGCATTGTAGGCTGTACACTGTACAATGGATAAATTGTATGGCCCTGAACATTGTGCTTTCCATTTATTAACAGTACTGACTGCTCAATAGAGTTTGACTGGTTGCAGGTTCATATCAACAAAGAATAAGAATTACAGTATCACAGAGACAAAGGACAAGTTTGTGAGATTCAGGGTACAGTACTGTAAAAAAAAATAGGGGTACAAGGAGGAGGAAGAACAAAAAACAAAATTGCAAAGAGCAAAGCAGAGTAGTAATTTCGGATCAATTTTGAGCTACTATGATAGAACATGTTTTCGTTCTTCAAAAGACAATGACGTAAAAATATGAATATTTTTTTTATTAAAAATGTACTTCTCCCTGAGAATTGTATGTTTTGAACAGTGTGTTTTCTATTTTTCGGTGTATTGTTTACTGCCTGCTTGAGAGTGTATATCATTTTGATCACTTTGTTTATGATTTGAGAGCAGTGTTTGATTTTGAAAACAGGTAAAACTGTTTTGAGGCAAATGTTTCATTTTGCAAGAGGAGTCAGAGGTTATGTAAATAGTGCTTGAAGATGAGGTTTTGTGTTGAATGTGTGATGGAAAATCGGTTCAAATATGACACAACCAAGAACTTTGTGAAAATCAAAATATACTTTTAATACTACAGTATCACAAGCCGGAGTGGTCCGCAGAACACACACCTTTTCCAGCGCCCTGGCTCCAGTATTTATCCACATATTGCATATGAGCCCATCCCACATGCAAAATGAGTTTACATTCCAATCCGTGCATCCTGCTTGTTCAGCTCAATAACGCCCATACCTGCTTTCCGTCAGATTATAATGATGACAAGACCCTTGCTTTGTTCCTGCACTTAACTAAATGCATTCTTTTGTTTGTGTATTATCTAGGATCAGCAGACTATGTGTCTCCTCAGTTTCTAGCGTGTCCAGCTATACTAAAAATACTATACATTCCTCTATTTTACAGCCCTATGCTTTGGCTCTGCACTTTAGCTCAATATGTTACTATGTATGTGTCTTTATCTCAGAGCAACAGACTATGTGTCTTCTCTGTCATTCCTTCTGCATTTCTACGTCCTAAAAATATGCGAACTATGTCTATTGGTCATCAGTTAGTCATTTGACTGACCCCCTCCTTTGTATATCCCTCTGGCCTTGGTATGTCCAGCTATCCTAGCACCTGTGTTACCTTCCCTTCATGTAGTCTGTTTTTAGTGTTCAGCTATTCTATATATCTTATGCATTTGTCTATGTGTTATATTTGCTCCCACAAATGTTTTCAGGAAATGGAGCAAGGTTTCAGAAATTGTGTTTTAGCAATTGAGAAAAACTGTAACAAACTATAGTTTTGGCAAGTCGGTTAGGGCATCTACTTTGCGCATAACACAAGTAATTTTTCCAACAGACAGATCATTTCACTTATAATTCACTGTATCACAATTCCAGTGGATCAGAAGTTTACATATACTAAGTTGACTGCGTCTTTAAACAGCTTGGAAAATTCCAGAAAATTATGTCATGGCTTTAGAAGCTTCTGATAGGCTCATTGACCAAATTTGAGTCAATTGAAGGTGTACCTGTGGATGTATTTCAAGGCCTACTTTCAAGCTCAGTGCCTCTTTGCTTGACATCATGGGAAAATCAAAAGAAATCAGCCAAGACCCCTGAAAAAAATTGTAGACCTCCACCAATCTGGTTCATGCCTGCTAAGCTCGGCTTTGGGATAACAAAAAACAAAAAAAATAAAAAAAACATTTGAAGACCGCAACAGGGACTGCATCATAAAGCTGTATTAGCTGTCAACTCCTCCTCCAATGAGCTTTGAGAGTGGGGTGAGGTATTGAGGAATCAAGGCTATTAGTTTTCAGACAGATATTGTCATATTCATGATCTCCAAACAGGGAGAAGATTTTTGATTGCACAAAACAATTACATGAGCCTTCCTATTGGGGAAATTCAACTTAAAACCTGTTAGAGATAGGGGGCAGTATTTCCCCTTTGGATTAATTGCGTGCCCATAGTGAACTGCATCAAAATCTGTCCTAAATTGCTAATATATGCATAGTATTATTAATATTGGACAGAGAACACTCTGAAGCTTCTAAAACCGTGTGAATTATGTCTGTGAGTATAACAGAACTCACAGGGCAGGCAATCTTCCAAACTAGTTTTGAAATCCTGAAAGTTGGGGCAACTTTGACGTCATCGCCCCCTCCCTTCCCAACAAGTTATGGATCTGGAAACACTTCCTATGTCTTTCACTAGATGTCCTCATTCCGTAGAAAGTGTAATGGAGCATTTGCTGTGAACTTTGACCTAATGGGAAGAAAAGTAGTAAGTGTCGCCAAAGATTTCCATGTGCTTGAAGGCGCGTTTGAGTGCTTCGGCTGTTCCAATCAGCCCCAGATGAAAATGAGTGATCCGGTTGGAATGCTATTCGATCTGTATGATTATAACATCCTGAAGATTGATTCTGCACTTAGTTTGACCAGTTTCATCGACCTGTAATATGTAATTTGGAAGTTTTGCTGCAAAGTTATCCTGGACCAGAAGTCATCTTTTGGGCATTTGAAAGTGGTAACAAATGCTGCTACTTGGACACTAGAATTGAACATTATGAAACAAAACAATTTATTGTTGAACTAGGACTCCTTGCACTACATTCTGATGGAAGATCATCAAAGGTAAGGGAATATTAATGTTGTAATTTTGTATTTCTGTTGACTCCAACATAGCGGAGAAATATTGTTACGTCTGAGCGCCGTCTCAGATTATTGCAATGTTAGGCTTTTTCCGTAACGTAAAAAAAAAGTGACACAGCGGTTGCATTAAGAACCAGTGTATCTTTTTAATTATATGTAGAACATGTACAGTATCTTTAGTCAAAGTTTATGATGAGTATTTCTGTTCTCTGGTGTAGCTTTCTATAATTCCTCCGGATATTTTTGAGAATTTTCTGAACATGGCGTCAATGTAAACCGAGATTTATGGATATAAAATGCATATTATCGAACAAAACATAAATGTACTGTGTGACATGTCATATGACTGTCATCTGATGAAGATTTTCAAGAGGTTAGTGAATTCTTTAAAAAAAAAATCTTGCTTCTGTCAATTTATATTTTGCTGGACAAAATGGCTATGTTATTTCTTTGTTTTGGTGGTGGTCTAACATAAATATATACTGTGTTTTTGCCATAAAACATAAAAGAAATCTGACACGCCGGGTAGATGAACAAGGTGTTTATCTTTCATTTGAGGTATTGGACTTGTTAATGTGTGGAGGTTAAATATTTCTAAGAATATTTTTGCTTTCCCTGCGCCACCGTTTCAGCTGAACGGGGGGGGGGAGTTCCTGTAGGGGAACCTATAGCCTTAAGAAGTTTTAAAGGCCCAGTGCAGTCAAAATTAAGCTTTAAAAATGTTTTAAATCATATTGTACAGCTGAAGAAGACTAACACCGTAAAAGTATAGAAAAGTTAATCAGTATTAGTTCCTCATAGTTGCTGGTTGAAAATACAATCTACACATGACCTAATCAGCAGGTTTGCATGGTGAGAACTTCAGCTTTTTCAAGGTGAAATCACCATGCGGTAAATTGGTTGATAGACCAATAACAAAAGAGGGATACAAACCTCTCTGCTAACAACACATGAGCACTCTGGAGCAGGTTTTCATCAAGGATCTCTCTTTACTTTGCTCTGTTCACCTTTGCCTTGATCCTGACTAGTCTCCTGTTCACTGCCGCTGAGAAACACCCCCACAGCTTGATGCTGCTACCACCATGCTTCACTGTAGGGATGGTGCCAGGATTCCTCCAAACGTGTTTCTTGGCATTCTGGCCAAAGACTTCAATCTTGGTTTCATTAGACCAGAGAATCTTGTTTCTCATGGTCTGATAGTCCTTTAGGTGCCTTTTGGCAAACTCCAAGCCGGCTGTCATGTGCCTTTTATTGAGGTCTGGCCACTACCATAAAAAGGCCTGATTGGTGTAGTGCTGCAGAGATGTGCAACCTCCTTCTAGAAGTTTCTCCAATTGCCACAGAGGAACACTGGAACTCTGTCAGAATGACCATCGGGTTCCAAACGCCTGAAGGTACCGCGTTCAATAGTACGCAAGTATTAACATCATGGGACCACGCAGCTCTCATACCGCTTAGGAAGGAGACCCGTTCTGTCTCCTAGAAATGAACGTACTTTGGTGCGAAAAGTGCAAATCAATCCCAGAACAGCAGCAAAGGACCATGTGAAGATTCTGAAGGAAACGGATACAAAATAATCTATATCCACAGTAAATCGAGTCCTATATCGACATAACCTGAAAGGCTGCTCATCATGGAAGAAACGACTGCTCCAAAACCACCATTAAAAAAAAGTCAGACTACGGTTTTCAACTGCACATGGGGACAAAGATTGTACAAAAATAGAACTGTTTGGCCATAATGACCATCGTTATATTTGGAGGAAAAAGGGGGAGGTTTGCAAGCCGATGAACACCATCCCACCTGTGAAGCACGGGGGTGGCAGCATCATATTGTGAGGGTGCTTTGCTACAGGAGGGACTGGTGCACTTCACAAAATAAATGGCATCATGCGGAGGAAAATTATGTGGATATATTGAAGCAACATCTCAAAATATCAGTCAGGAAGTTAAAGCTTGGTTGCAAATGGGTCTTCCACGTGGACAATGACCCCAAGCATAGTTCCAAAGTTGTGGCAAAAGGGCTTAAGGACAACACAGTCAAGGTATTGGAGTGGCCATCACAATGCCCTGACCTCAATCCTATGGACAATGTGTGGGCAGAACTGAAAAAGCGTGTGTGAGCAAGGAGGCCTACAAACCTGATTCAGTTACACGAGCTCTGTCAGGAGCAATGGGCCAAAATTCACCCAACTTATTGTGGGAAGCTTGTGGAAGGATACCTGAAACGTTTGACCCAAGTTAAACAATTTAAAGGCAATGTTAACATACACTCAATTAGTATTTGCTAACTTCTGACCCACTGGGAATGTGATGAAAGAAATAAAAGCTGATATAAATCATTCTCTCTACTATTATTCTGACATGTGACATTCTTAACATAAAGTGGTAATCCTAACTGACCTAAAACAGGTATTTTTTACTCAGATTAAATGTCAGGAATTGTGAAAAACTGAGATGAAATGTATTTGGTGAAAGGTGCATGTAAACTTCCAACTTCAACTGCCGCTACCACTGCCGTGGTCCTTCTGTGGCTCAGTTGGTAGAGCATGGCGCTTGTAACGCCAGGGTAGTGGGTTTGATTCCCGGGACCACCCATACGTAGAATGTATGCACACATGACTGTAAGTCGCTTTGGATAAAAGCGTCAGCTAAATGGCATATATTATTATATATATTATAGTGCTGTTTAAATCTTTAAATAGTTTTAAAATCTGTCCTGTCTGTCTGTCTGTCTGTCTGTCTGTCTGATGGCTCCCTTCGTTAATAATAATTCCTTAGTTAATAATAATGATAATAATAATTTATTTGTACACCGCCTTTCATTACAGTAATAATCTCAAATGGCATAAAATTAAATAAAAAATTGTTTATTTGTTTTGTTTTTTAAACTATTTTTCTGTTTTTGTCTCTCATATGTATATCTAACCTTATCATGAAAGCAACAATCAAAGTCTAGGAGAAGGGTAGGCCAGCTGATGAGTCTTAAGGCCACAACAGTCTGAACAGCCCTGAGATTATCAGGGAGTTCCATAGGGATGGTGTACGAGAGGAAAAGGCACGGTCCCCCATTGTGTGGAGCCTGGTCCTGGGGGCATGGAGGAGTTTAGCGTGGCTTGAACGTAAGGGAGGTTCTTGGGGGGGTAGGTCTGACAGGTAGGTGGGTCAGATGCCATTTATGTTTTATCAGACAAGGAGGAGAATGTTAATGTCAATTCTTTGAGGAACAGGTAGCCAATGGTGATCAAGGATGGGGGTGATGTGGGAAGACTTTTTTGTTTCTGTCAAGAATCCTTGAGGCAATGTTTCGGGTGAGCTGTAGTTTATAAACTGAATCTGCAGGCAGGCCCCCAAGCACTGCATTCCCATAATCAATACCGGAATTGGAAGAAGTTGATCTGCTTTCAAGATTTGACCTTTTCGAGATTTGAACTTTTCCAATTGGACAATGTTGACAGAGCAGATGTTGTCAGGCTTAGTTTCAGTGTACACATGTGTGTCGTCTGTGTAGCACTGAAATGGGCTTGATTACCAAATGGACATGCAGAGTTAAAAAATATCTATATATATTTCACCTTTATTTAACCAGAAAATGAACATGTCATAATCAATGACAAAATGTGTAGAATTGTGTGCGCTCTCTGAGGTGCTGCAGTAGAATGGTGTGATTTACTGTGTCAAAAGCAGCACTGAGGTCCTGCAGCAATGAGCAGGTAATTTACAACCTTCACCAGGGCTATCTCAGTACTGTGCATGGGTCTAAAGCCAGACTGGAGAGCTTCATAAAGATGGTTAGCACTGAGGTGTGACTGAAGCAGTGTTGCTAGTATGTTCTCCAGGACTATATAGAAAGGAGAGTTTGTAAATAGGCTGTGGTTTGAGAGGTCTTGATCAAGGAATGGTTTCTTGTGCAAGGGGGCGATGGCAGCGATGCTGAACAGTGATAGCACCGTCTTAATAACACCTCTTGGAACCTATTCACCCTTTGGAATGGATCCCCACCACAAGCTATTGTCAGTGCATGTACAGTGCCTTGCGAAAATATTCGGCCCCCTTGAACTTTGCCACATTTCAGTCTTCAAACATAAAGATATAAAACTGTATTTTTTTGTGAAGAATCAACAACAAGTGGGACACAATCATGAAGTGGAACGACATTTATTGGATATTTCAAACTTTTTTAACAAATCAAAAACTGAAAAATTGGGCGTGCAAAATTATTCAGCCCCCTTAAGTTAATACTTTGTAGCGCCACCTTTTGCTGCGATTACAGCTGTAAGTCGCTTGGGGTATGTCTCTATCAGTTTTGCACATCGAGAGACTGACATTTTTTCCCATTCCTCCTTGCAAAACAGCTCGAGCTCAGTGAGGTTGGATGGAGAGCATTTGTGAACAGCAGTTTTCAGTTCTTTCCACAGATTCTCGATTGGATTCACGTCTGGACTTTGACTTGGCCATTCTAACACCTGGATATGTTTATTTTTGAACCATTCCATTGTAGATTTTGCTTTATGTTTTGGATCATTGTCTTGTTGGAAGACAAATCTCCGTCCCACTCAGGTCTTTTGCAGACTCCATCAGGTTTTCTTCCAGAATAGTCCTGTATTTGGCTCCATCCATCTTCCCATCAATTTTAACCATCTTCCCTGTCCCTGCTGAAGAAAAGCAGGCCCAAACCATGATGCTGCCACCACCATGTTTGACAGTGGGGATGGTGTTTAGGGTGATGTGGTCCTTCTGTAGCTCAGTTGGTAGAGCATGGCGCTTGTAACGCCAGGGTAGTGGGTTCGATCCCCGGGACCACCCATACGTAGAATGTATGCACACATGACTGTAAGTCGCTTTGGATAAAAGCGTCTGCTAAATGGCATATATTATTATTATTATATGATGAGCTGTGTTGCTTTTACGCCAAACATAACGTTTTGCATTGTTGCCAAAAAGTTCAATTTTGGTTTCATCTGACCAGAGCACCTTCTTCCACATGTTTGGTGTGTCTCCCAGGTGGCTTGTGGCAAACTTTAAACGGCACTTTTTATGGATATCTTTAAGAAATGGCTTTCTTCTTGCCACTCTTCCATAAAGGCCAGATTTGTGCAATATACGACTGATTGTTGTCCTTTAAAAAAAAAAAAAATATTTCACCTTTATTTAACCAGGTAGGCTAGTTGAGAACAAGTTCTCATTTGCAACTGCGACCTGGCCAAGATAAAGCATAGCAGTGTGAACAGACAACACAGAGTTACACATGGAGTAAACAATTAACAAGTCAATAACACAGTAGAAAAAAAGGGGAGTCTATATACAATGTGTGCAAAAGGCATGAGGTAGGCGAATAATTACAATTATGCAGATTAGCACTGGAGTGATAAATGATCAATATATAATAATATAATAATATATGCCATTTAGCAGACACTTTTATCCAAAGCGACTTACAGTCATGCGTGCATACATTCTACGTATGGGTGGTCCCGGGAATCGAACCCACTACCCTGGCGTTACAAGCGCCATGCTCTACCAACTGAGCTACAGAAGGACCAGATGGTCATGTACAGGTAGAGATATTGGTGTGCAAAAGAGCAGAAAAGTAAATAAATAAAAACAGTATAAAAACAGTATGGGAATGAGGTAGGTGAAAATGGGTGGGCTATTTACCAATAGACTATGTACAGCAGCAGCGATCGGTTAGCTGCTCAGATAGCTGATGTTTGAAGTTGGTGAGGGAGATAAAAGTCTCTAACTTCAGCGATTTTTGCAATTCGTTCCAGTCACAGGCAGCAGAGTACTGGAACGAAAGGCGGCCAAATGAGGTGTTGGCTTTAGGGATGATCAGTGAGATACACCTGCTGGAGCGCGTGCTACGGATGGGTGTTGCCATCGTGACCAGTGAACTGCGATCAGGCGGAGCTTTACCTAGCATGGACTTGTAGATGACCTGGAGCCAGTGGGTCTGGCGACGAATATGTAGCGAGGGCCAGCCGACTAGAGCATACAAGTCGCAGTGGTGGGTGGTATAAGGTGCTTTAGTGACAAAACGGTTGGCACTGTGATAGACATGGACAGAGTCTCCCACCTCAGCTGTAGATCTCTGCAGTTCATCCAGAGTGATCATGGGCCTCTTGGCTGCATCTCTGATCAGTCTTCTCCTTGTATGAGCTGAAAGTTTAGAGGGACGGCCAGGTCTTGGTAGATTTGCAGTGGTCTGATACTCCTTCCATTTCAATATTATCGCTTGCACAGTGCTCCTTGGGATGATTAAAGTGGCCTAGCCAGTCTCCAGATCTCAACCCAATAGAAAATCTTTGGAGGGAATTGAAACTCTGTGTTGCTCAGCAACAGCCCCAAATCATCACTGCTCTAGAGGAGATCTGCATGGAGGAATGGGCCAAAATACCAGCAACAGTGTGTGAAAACCTTGTGAAGACTTACAGAAAACGTTTGACCCCTGTCATTGCCAACAAACGGTATATAACAAGGTATTGAGATAAACTTTTGTTATTGACCAAATACTTATTTTCCACCATAGTTTGCAAATAAATTCATTAAAAATGTAAATAAATTCATTTACAATGTGATTTCCTGGAAATATTTATCTAATTTTGTCTGTCATAGTTGAAGTGTACCTATGATGAAAATTACAGGCCTCTCTCATCTTTTTAAGTTGCAGAACTTGCACAATTGGTGGCTGACTAAATACTTTTTTGCCCCTCTGTACCTGTGTCTTCCGTAGCCACAGTCTATGCAAGGGGACATCAAATTCTCTTTGGAGCCAGCTAACACACCATTAGCCAGGTGATCTCCTGGTCTTTCCCACACTTGTGGAGTCAAAGAGTCATTGGTTTCCAGTTCAAGATGTACATTTCTCTCAGGAGGATGTGTGGAAGAACCCTAGGACCCGACTTGGCATTCTGACTCAAGTTGAGTGTGTTGACAGTGATCAATGTGAGGTGTGGTTCGAGCGTGTCTCTGCCGACAGAAGAAGTGACTGTTGACAGAAAAGGTCAAACATCTGACAGCGACGTTCAGTTGATATTGGACAGCGTACATATTGGTGGAACAGGAAGAACAAGCTACGCTGCTCTTTTGGCCAGTTACTCAGAAGTGTTTGCATTCCAGGATGAGGACCTGGGTTACACTGATAAAGTCAAGCACGAGATGAATTTGTTCGATGACACACCAGTAACACAGCCCTACCGCCGCATTCCTCCTACACAGTACAAAGAGGTTAGGGTTCACATCATCAAACTTCTGAAGAAGGGTGTCATCCAGGCGAGCTCCAGCTCATACGCTTCCTCTGTGGTCCTAATCCGTAGGAGTAATGATCCGTAGGAGTAATGGGAGTCTTCATCTATGTGTTGAATATAGGTGACTGAACGCAAAAAACAGATGTGATTCTTTTCCTTTGCCTCGACAAACATTTTGATGCACTTCACGGTGCAAAGTTATTTTCAACTATTCATCTTGCGAGTGATCATGGTTGCAATACAAGAACCTGACAGACACAAGACTGCCTTTACAACTCCTTTTGACCTATGGGAGTATCTTAGAATGCGGTTTGGGGTTTGCCCTACGACATTTCAATGACTCATGCAAGTTAATACTGTTAGTATGCTTGGATGACATACTTGGGTTCTCTCAGACATTCCAGGACCACTAGGAGAGACTTGAGAGAGTGTTATAAAAGTTAATTTTAAGAAGTGCCATTTCCTTCAGCAAGAAGTATGTTTCCTTGGGGATCAGATTTCAGCAGAGGGTGTTGGGACAGACCCAGAGATGATCACCTCCGTAAAACAGTGGCAAGTCCCTAGTACACTCAAAGATCTGAGGTTGTTTCTTGGCTTCTGTAGTTACTACAGGAGGTTCACTGAGGGTTTTTCCAAACTGGCTGGCCTTCTCCGTGACATAGTCAATGCATGCCTCAGAGTAGATAGCCCTGCAAAAGCTAAACATTTTTTTGAATGTTCATGGACATCCGAGTGCCAGGCTGCTTTTGTGCTGTTGAAATTGAAACTTACCCCTGGTCATGTGTTAGGTTATGCTGATTTTACTCGTACTTTCATTGTCGAGACAGATGCAGGTGGCCAAGGATTAGGTGCTGTACTCTGCCAGCAGCAAGGAGATAGGAAGAGAGCAATAGCGTACGCCAGCAGGATGCTCCGTAATGCTGAAAAGAATGACACGAACTACAGCAGTATGAAACTTGAGCTCCTCGCCCTCAAGTGGGCTGTTTCAGATGTAGTGTCCCCATGAGTGACAGAACACTGAGCCAATCACGGCGCAACTAGAGAACATTACCAACCACTACGCTCTGTATCAAGAAAGCAAAAAAGAGACCATGTTTGTATTCAGCTTTATTAACTCAATTAACTCAGGGCAGGTGGGTCTCTGACGGGTTGCCACTGTATATGTTTGTAAACTTACCATTAGAAAGTACCATAATGATTGGGTGTCCATATACTGTAGCTGTACCACGATGTTTGCACTGCTATTGAGTAAACCTCTAACTGTTCTCCACTATTCCACCTGCTAAAATCTCCCCCCATCCCAAGTTGTGTTGTCATCCCAGTGACTGGCAGACCAACCCTGACCACCTGGATCCTAGGGCCTTTGAGAGATTGGGACACATCCTTTGAAAAGAGCACGCAGTGCCACCCACAGAACAGAAGCAGATTAACGGCAAAATAATTTCCAACGCCCTCACCTCGACTGTACTATATACAGTTATTTAAAAATATATATATAAAAACATATATATATATATATAAAATATATATATTTCCACAATGAACTAATAATAAGCGTAATAATGTATGTAGTTCATGCTAAGGATGCTAAGGGATGGTCTGCCAGCCATGTTTTTACACTACAGTTATCTTCAAGAGGGGGTGGTTAGAGCATTGGGCCAGTAACTGAAAGGTTGCTAGATCGAATCCCCGAGCTGACAAGGTCAAATCTGTTGTTCTGCCCCTGAACAAGGCAATTATCCCACTGTTCCTAGGCTGTCATTGTAAATAATAATTTGTTCTTAACTGACTTGCCGACTTAAATAAATGTTAAATAAATAAAAACATTTTTTTAAAAGCGAACACTCTTCATTGGCTGGTGGCCTGAGATGTGTGTGTCCAGTATCTGATCTGAGTGTCATCATTGGTGAACAGAGGATGGTGGATGGATTTGAGAATGGAGGAGAGAGAGAAGGTCCTCCTCACAGCATACTGCTCTTCACCCTCTCAAAGATCTGTTGGATCTTGATAGCTGGGACACAGCCCTCACTCATGATGCTACTTGTACCTAGGGGAGGAGGAAACAAGACTGACTAAGTGATCATTGACACACAAGGGACCATGGGGTGAGACCACGGTTGCAAAGTCCTGGTAACTTTAACTAAATTCCTGGTTGGACGATCCTGAAAATTCCTACTTAAAACCTTCTGAAATCCAGGAATCTTCCAACTGGGATTTCTTGAAATTTGGGGAAAGGTATTGGAATGTTCCATCCCCAGGTGAGACAACCCACAACCTAAGGGGTTAGAAATGACATCATACTTTCATCTATCTTGAGGCAGTTGACCACTGTGGAGGCTATGACCTCGTTGGAATCCGAGTCACACAAAACACCCTGGATCTTATGGCCCAGACGACTGAAACACACACAGATAGAGGAGACAGTGTCACTATCAGTACTAGGGAGACAGTATCAGAGTAAATTCAGCTTCTGGTTCAGAAATGCATAAAGAATAAATAACATCTACATTATGGCCTAGTAACCAGTAGAGGACTAAGACATTAGCATAACTGTATGTTTACACAGCAGACTGACTGATATGAAACCAGCCTGACAGGAAAGATCAAACCGCTCTATAACCAGCCTTCTGGATGCAGAAATACATCAATACTATTAAACCGCTCTATAACCAGCCTCCTGGATGCAGAAATACTTCAATCCTGACGTTTCTCTCAGCACCACATCAAATAGTGTTCTGTAGGTTAAATAGTCATCATTTGATGAAACCCATATAAAAGTAGCATAGCTGTCAAAACGTTGGTATCTAATAATTACATTGGTGCTGCAGTGTGCACCATTTATTTAATTGTATAAATGTGATCATTTACCACTATAAGGTTTAATAAGTAAGCACCAACAGTCTTAAATACAGGTGAGTATTTTGATAGACTGTTACCTGATGACCATGTTGTGGTGCATGCTTTCGGGTTCTCCGATGGGATTGGCAGAGGTGATGGCGAGTTGACCGGTGACATCACACAGGTGTCCGGTGACTCGGTCAAGGACTCGGGACTCAGAATGGAACAGAACCGAATGCAACGGAATAGAAATGGAAAAGGAGTGTGTTGTTCTCACAAGTGGCAGGGCAGCAGTCTCTGAGAGAAGGTACAGTTGACCAGCGATACCAGGGCTCCATACACACAGATGATAGAGAAGACAGCTAGCATGGCAACTGCAGGAAGAACGCCAGGGCAATGTTAGAACAGTAACATTTAACTGACGTCTAGGTATCAAAACACTGCGTATACGATGCAATGTTTTGAACAGAAAGCATACATGGTCACTGTGGCAGGGATACTCTGAGGTCTGAGACAAGTGCTGTAAGAGCTGTGTAAATGGAATTAGGTGAGAAACTGGTTCCTTACTCTCCAACTGGTAGGGGAGCTGTTGGAGGGTGGACAGGAGGAAACAGACCAGGACTACCTCCATGACCGTGGTCAGAGAGAAGAGGACCAGGTTCGCATACACAGCTGGGGGGGGGTGGAGAGATGGAGAGGTGGAGCAGAGACATGCAGAAAGTTAGGAATACAGGATGAATATACTGCATGTGTCCCTAATGACCCCCTATGCCCTATATCAGGCTTCCCCAACGACGGCCCACAGGCGATTTTATTTGGCCCCTAAAATGTTCTGATCAAAATAATTCGTTGGACATAAAAGACCGGAAAACACCAGTAAATCAGCTCCAAGTGATTTTAGTTTTGGAAATCTGTTCCAGAGTATTCCCACACATAATAGAGAGATATACGTGATCGTATAGAAATGACTATGTTTTAGTCAAATGTTATATCTGTTTGGGCTTCCTGCGGTCAATTTGCAGTCTACAAATGATTTGTAGTCAACCCTCGGCTGAATATAGTTGATGGTCCCTGCACTATATGGTGAAGCATTAGCAAGGCCTATAAAGGTATAAGTACTATGGTGCCAAACACAACCTCAGTTTTCACTCTTTTTATCTGTTGAAGCAGGTGAAGAGGTAGATTTTGGTCATTTCATGAGCATGAGGAAAGCGTTCAAGTCCAGAAAAGCGATGACTCCAGCTGTGAACCCTATGGACCCTGCTGGAGAGATATGTAGCATGAGGCCTGAAAATAGATAAGAGAGTACTGGTTACTAAACAGGTCACAGAGCATGGAGACGACAACAACAACAACAACTGACTCATTTTGCTGCAAATCTCCTTTTGAAATTATTGTATGATTTAGGCTAAACTTAAAGGCACATTCTTCCTGTTAGGATCTGTCAATGTGTGAAATGTGTGTGCATGTCAGTGCCAAAGATACATTTTCGTTTTGGGTAAACCTAATGGATAATAAAGTATTCTAATCGTTCAGGGTACATCCCAAATGGTACCCTATTCCCTACATAGTTTACTAAATTTGACGAGAGCCCGCCCTATATAGTGATTTGGGTGTCATTTAGGAGGCAGCACAAGTCAACCGTGTACCTGCGAAGCGATACCATGTCCATGTAGCACAGACAAGAAGGGAGGAGGTTTGGGTCCGTCATCCCATCTTCCTCCCTTCTTGTCTGGGCAACATGGACATGGTATCGCTTCGCAGGTACACGGTTGACTTGTGCTGCTCCCTAAATGACACCCAATTCCCCATATAGGGCTCTCGTCAAATTTAGTGAACTATATAGGGAATAGGGTACCATTAGACCTGCAGTCTGCTGACCAACCCCTGCACCACTGTTCCCAACACCAGCACCCATGGAACGCTCAGCCGCAGGAACACCAACCGCTGACTGGACAAGGCCGAGTGGTGCGCCGAGAGAGTTACCAACCCATTGGTCAGGTAGAATAGAGTGTCAGTGATCTGAATGGTCGGTGGTGATGATGACAGCGCCCCCTGGAGTTTCCCCGGGGAACATCAGCATCACAGGAAGGAGCGGAGGCGGTAAGAGGAGACGAGCTGAGGACCCACGGGGATCAGAATCTTCTCAGAAATGGAGTTGATGAGGCGGCAGAACTTCGCGTAAAGCGAGGAGCGGGCAAACAGGGAGGAGGACACCCCAAAGAACATGTAGTGCCCCTGGAGGGGGATTTGCGGGTCAGTGGAGATGGACAGCAGCAGGAACAATGCATTGTGGGCAACTTCCAGGGCTTTGTTACTCAGACTCACCACATTTACATTTACATTTAAGTCATTTAGCAGACGCTCTTATCCAGAGCGACTTACAAATTGGTGCATTCACCTTATGACATCCAGTGGAACAGCCACTTTACAATAGTGCATCTAAATCTTTTAAGGGGGGTGAGAAGGATTACTTTATCCTAACCTAGGTATTCCTTAAAGAGGTGGGGTTTCAGGTGTCTCCGGAAGGTGGTGATTGACTCCGCTGTCCTGGCGTCGTGAGGGAGTTTGTTCCACCATTGGGGGCCAGAGCAGCGAACAGTTTTGACTGGGCTGAGCGGGAACTGTACTTCCTCAGTGGTAGGGAGGCGAGCAGGCCAGAGGTGGATGAACGCAGTGCCCTTGTTTGGGTGTAGGGCCTGATCAGAGCCTGGAGGTACTGAGGTGCCGTTCCCCTCACAGCTCCGTAGGCAAGCACCATGGTCTTGTAGCGGATGCGAGCTTCAACTGGAAGCCAGTGGAGAGAGCGGAGGAGCGGGGTGACGTGAGAGAACTTGGGAAGGTTGAACACCAGACGGGCTGCGGCGTTCTGGATGAGTTGTAGGGGTTAATGGCACAGGCAGGGAGCCCAGCCAACAGCGAGTTGCAGTAATCCAGACGGGAGATGACAAGTGCCTGGATTAGGACCTGCGCCACTTCCTGTGTGAGGCAGGGTCGTACTCTGCGGATGTTGTAGAGCATGAACCTACAGGAATGGGCCACCGCCTTGATGTTAGTTGAGAACGACAGGGTGTTGTCCAGGATCACACCAAGGTTCTTAGCGCTCTGGGAGGAGGACACAATGGAGTTGTCAACCGTGATGGCGAGATCATGGAACGGGCAGTCCTTCCCGGGAGGAAGAGCAGCTCCGTCTTGCCGAGGTTCAGCTTGAGGTGGTGATCCGTCATCCACACTGATATGTCTGCCAGACATGCAGAGATGCGATTCGCCACCTGGTCATCAGAAGGGGGAAAGGAGAAGATTAATTGTGTGTCGTCTGCATAGCAATGATAGGAGAGACCATGTGAGGTTATGACAGAGCCAAGTGACTTGGTGTATAGCGAGAATAGGAGAGGGCCTAGAACAGAGCCCTGGGGGACACCAGTGGTGAGAGCGCGTGGCGAGGAGACAGATTCTCGCCACGCCACCTGGTAGGAGCGACCTGTCAGGTAGGACGCAATCCAAGCGTGGGCCGCGCCGGAGATGCCCAACTCGGAGAGGGTGGAGAGGAGGATCTGATGGTTCACAGTGTCGAAGGCAGCCGATAGGTCTAGAAGGATGAGAGCAGAGGAGAGAGAGTTAGCTTTAGCAGTGCGGAGCGCCTCCGTGATACAGAGAAGAGCAGTCTCAGTTGAATGACTAGTCTTGAAACCTGACTGATTTGGATCAAGAAGGTCATTCTCTGAGAGATAGCGGGAGAGCTGGCCAAGGACGGCATGTTCAAGAGTTTTGGAGAGAAAAGAAAGAAGGGATACTGGTCTGTAGTTGTTGACATCGGAGGGATCGAGTGTAGGTTTTTTCAGAAGGGGTGCAACTCTCACTCTCTTGAAGACGGAAGGGACGTAGCCAGCGGTCAGGGATGAGTTGATGAGCGAGGTGAGGTAAGGGAGAAGGTCTCCGGAAATGGTGTGGAGAAGAGAGGAGGGGATAGGGTCAAGCGGGCAGGTTGTTGGGCGGCCGGCCGTTCACAAGACGCGAGATTTCATCTGGAGAGAGAGGGGAGAAAGAGGTCAGAGCACAGGGTAGGGCAGTGTGAGCAGAACCAGCGGTGTCGTTTGACTTAGCAAACGAGGATCGGATGTCGTCGACCTTCTTTTCAAAATGGTTGACGAAGTCATCTGCAGAGAGGGAGGAGGGGGAGGAGGATTCAGGAGGGAGGAGAAGGTGGCAAAGAGCTTCCTAGGGTTAGAGGCAGATGCTTGGAATTTAGAGTGGTAGAAAGTGGCTTTAGCAGCAGAGACAGAGGAGGAAAATGTAGAGAGGAGGGAGTGAAAGGATGCCAGGTCCGCAGGGAGGCGAGTTTTCCTCCATTTCCGCTCGGCTGCCCGGAGCCCTGTTCTGTGAGCTCGCAATGAGTCGTCGAGCCACGGAGCGGGAGGGGAGGACCGAGCCGGCCTGGAGGATAGGGGACATAGAGAGTCAAAAGATACAGAAAGGGAGGAGAGGAGGGTTGAGGAGGCAGAATCAGGAGATAGGTTGGAGAAGGTTTGAGCAGAGGGAAGAGATGATAGGATGGAAGAGGAGAGAGTAGCGGGGGAGAGAGAGCGAAGGTTGGGACGGCGCGATACCATCCGAGTAGGGGGAGTCACCTAGGAGGAGCAGCACCGCGGTCACGAAGAACCATTCACCAACCATCGACTGTCTCCCAGCAGCCACCTCTCCTTCCAACACAATTACAGGCGTCAACACAAACTCCTCCTATGCCTTGGTCAGCCAGTAGGTGGAGTGCAGTCCAGCCTAGATGGCCAGGTAGCCGTCATGGCGCAGGTGAGCTTAGTAGCTGGAGAAGAGCTGAGCAGCAGAGAGGATGGACACCCACACGGGCCCCAGGGAGAAGGATGTGACATAGCCGAAGATGTAGAACAGCAGGATGAAAGGAGACACAGTGTCGCAAAAAAAAACTGAGTGCCTGGGGTTCAGTGTACCTCGTGTTCTTCTTCTTCTCCTGTTAAAGGCTCTGAGCACTGGCCAAAGGGATTTGATTGGTCCCAAGTAAGAGCACGTTAAATAGGGGGGTGCCAAACTCTTTCAGGATGTAGCACTGTGCCCGACCTTTCACCAGCATGGCGGCGCTGCCGTACACGGCGAGAGGGAGGATGAGGAGTTCTAGAATACCGGAGACAATCAGTGGCCAGGCGGAGGACACTCCCAATGCCGCAACCTTGAACAGCAGAGTCAGCATGATGGCGCCAAACACGATGACATTTACCATGGCTGAGCAGAAGGCCAACAGGAAGGAGAGGAGGATGTAGGGGAGTTCAGCTGACAGGGATAGATTGGTTATGAAAGAAGTGGGCGTTGTCATGCTGCTCATTAGGTCATGTGACAGAATCAAGTTGGTAGTGATTGGTTGGGAGACACCCTGGAAGATGCATGTGGTGCCTTAGCTCCAGAGTGGTGCCGTAGCTCCCCCAGAGTGGTGCCGTAGCTCCCCCAGAGTGGTGCCGTAGCTCCCCCAGAGTGTTGCCGTTGCTCCCCCAGAGTGGTGCCGTAGCTCCCCCAGAGTGTTGCCATTGCTCCCCAGAGTGGTGCCGTAGCTCCCCAGAGTGGTGCCGTAGCTCCCCAGAGCGGTGCCGTAGCTCCCCCAGAGCGGTGCCGTAGCTCCCCCAGAGTAGTGCTTAGCTCCCCAGAGTGGTGCCGTAGCTCCCCCAGAGTGGTGCCGTAGCTCCCCCAGAGTGTTGCCGTAGCTCCCCCAGAGTGGTGCCGTAGCTCCCCCAGAGTGGTGCCGTTGCTCCCCCAGAGTGGTGCCGTAGCTCCCCCAGAGTGTTGCCGTAGCTCCCCCAGAGTAGTGCTTAGCTCCCCCAGAGTGGTGCCGTAGCTCCCCCAGAGTGGTGCCGTAGCTCCCCCAGAGTGGTGCCGTAGCTCCCCCAGAGTGGTGCCGTAGCTCCCCCAGAGTGGTGCCGTTGCTCCCCCAGAGTGGTGCCGTAGCTCCCCCAGAGTGGTGCCGTAGCTCCCCCAGAGTGGTGCCGTAGCTCCCCCAGAGTGTTGCCGTAGCTCCCCCAGAGTAGTGCTTAGCTCCCCCAGAGTGGTGCCGTAGCTCCCCCAGAGTGGTGCCGTAGCTCCCCCAGAGTGGTGCCGTAGCTCCCCCAGAGTGGTGCCGTAGCTCCCCCAGAGTGGTGCCGTTGCTCCCCCAGAGTGGTGCCGTAGCTCCCCCAGAGTGGTGCCGTAGCTCCCCCAGCTCACCATAGAAACTGGCATGAAAACCATCAGAGGTTGCCATGGCGTCCGTCGTTTTAGCTACAGCTGTAAAGCAACAGAGACAGTAATAATATTATGTGAACATGAGAGAGAGGACAGCGAAGAAAATAATAAAAGAGAGACAGATGAATGATGAACATACAAGCTATTCAGTACCCTATTATTCCAGCATCAATCTGGGTTGAAGTGTTTAACTATAAGCCTCTAGGCTGGGGTCCCAAATGGCACCCTATTCCCTATGGGCCATGGTCAAAAGTAGTAGTAGTTCACTATATAGGGAATAGGGTGCCATTTGGGATACAGGCCCTAGACTGGTGTGGTTAGGCTGTTCTGTCTGTCAACACTCTCCTCGAACCCAGGGCTAAGTCTACCTCTTGCTCTAAATTTA
Organism: Oncorhynchus keta; assembly: GCF_023373465.1. Taxonomy (NCBI): domain Eukaryota; kingdom Metazoa; phylum Chordata; class Actinopteri; order Salmoniformes; family Salmonidae; genus Oncorhynchus; species Oncorhynchus keta. The sequence goes on along the minus strand of NC_068438.1, from coordinate 30,330,892 downwards.
AACCCAACATTGTCTCATTCCTGTCCTGACAGTTTCTTTATTCTGTGGATTGGAAATAAAGTCTAAATGTTTTTCTAGTATAAATGTGTTTCTAGTATAAATGTGTTTTGGACAATAAAAAACCAGAGGATATATTTGCAGAGTTGATGATGTCACTGGCCCAGTCATGGAGATATAAATATTATGTTGACTGGGACAGATGAGTTGACACAGGTCCTTCCCAGACAGAGAAAACCAGGCATCATTGGAGCTTACTGTCTAGAAAGGGCTCAGGTTAAGATTCAGCTCGATTCTTCGTGTTATTCATCACTGAACATATAGACCTCGTCGCCCTCTAAATGAAATAAATAATCTACACTTTACTTTTTATCAAAACACATTTGTGAATTATCAACTCCCTCCTTGCCTTTCTCTCTCTTACTCACTTTTCCCCTCCCTCTATCTCCCTCCTCCCCGTACTTAGTCAGCAATCCCTCTCAAAGAGCCCAGCAGTAGTCTGGAGTCAATCACCACCTTCCGGAGACACCTGAAACCCCACCTCTTTAAGGAATACCTAGGATAGGATAAGTAATCCTTCTCACCCCCTTTAAGATTTAGATGCACTATTGTAAAGTGACTATTCTACTGGATGTCATAAGGTGAATGCACCAATTTGTAAGTCGCTATGGATAAGAGCGTCTGCTAAATGACTTAAATGTAAATGTAAAATGCAGTACCTCTCTACTCCCTGTCCTACCAAGTGTCAGATAGGTGTTGAGTCTCATATCCACACACTCCCAATAACAAACACAGGAGTCATAGTGCAGTAAGGGTGACTGGAGGGAGCCAGTGTACAGCCGGTGCCTGTGCCTAGAGAGATAGGAAGCTGCTGCCTTGAGAGATAGGAGGCTGCTGCCTAGAGAGATAGGAGGCTGCTGCCGAGAGCGATAGGAGGCTGCTGCCTTGAGAGATAGGAGGCTGCTGCCTAGAGAGATAGGAGGCTGCTGCCTAGAGAGATAGGAGGCTGCTGCCGAGAGCGATAGGAGGCTGCTGCCTTGAGAGATAGGAGGCTGCTGCCTAGAGAGATAGGAGGCTGCTGCCTAGAGAGATGGGAGGCTGCTGCTTAAAGAGATGGGAGGCTGCTGCCTAGAGAGATAGGAGGCTGCTGCCTAGAGAGATAGGAGGCTGCTGCCTAGAGAGATAGGAGGCTGCTGCTTAAAGACATGGGAGGCTGCTGCCTAGAGAGATAGGAGGCTGCTGCCTAGAGAGATGGGAGGAGGCTGCCTAGAGAGATAGGATGCTCCTGCCTAGAGAGAGAGGATGCTGCTGCCAAGATAGATAGGACGCTGCTGCCGAGAGATATAGGAGGCTGCTGCCTAGAGAGATGGGAGGCTGCTGCCTAGAGAGATGGGAGGCTGCTGCCTATAGAGATGGGAGGCCGCTGCCTAGAGATAAGGGAGTCTGCCTACTAGAGAGATAGGATGTTGCTGCTTAGAGAGGCTGCTGCTGCCTAGAGAGATGGGAGGCTGCTGCCCAGAGAGATAGGAGGCTGCTGCCTAGAGAGATAGGACGCTGCTTCCTAGAGAGATGGGAGGATGCTACCTAGAGAGATAGGAGGCTGCTGCTTAGAGCGATAGGAGGCTGCTGCCAAGAGAGAAGCAGGCTCCTGCCTAGAGAGATAGGATGCTCCTGCCTAGAGAGAGAGGATGCTCCTGCCTAGAGAGAAGGAGGCTCCTGCCTAGAAAGATAGGAGGCCACTGCCTAGAGCTATAGGAGTCTGCCTCCTAGAGAAATAGGATGTTGCTGCTTAGAGAGGCTGTTGCTGCCTAGAGAGTTAGGAGGCTGCTGCCTTGAGAGATAGAAGGCTGCTACCTTGAGAGATGGGAGGATGCTGCCTAGAGAGATAGGAGGCTGCTGCCTTGAGAGATAGGATGTGGCTGCTTAGATAGGCTGCTGCTGCCTAGAGAGATGGGAGGCTGCTGCCCAGAGAGATAGGAGGCTGCTGCCTAGAGAGATAGGAGGCTGCTTCCTAGAGAGATGGGAGGATGCTACCTGGAGAGATAGGAGGCTGCTGCTTAGAGCGATAGGAGGCTGCTGCCTAGATAGAAGCAGGCTCCTGTCTAGAGAGATAGGATGCTCCTGCCTAGAGAGAGAGGATGCTCCTGCCTAGAGAGGAGGTTCCTGCCTAGAAAGATAGGAGGCCACTGCCTAGAGCTATAGGTGTCTGCCTCCTAGAGAGATAGGATGTTGCTGCTTAGAGAGGCTGTTGCTGCCTAGAGAGATAGGAGGCTGCTGCCAAGAGAGATAGTAGGCAACTGCCTAGAGAGATAGGAGGCTGCTGCCTTGAGAGATAGAAGGCTGCTGCCTAGAGAGATGGGAGGCTACTGCCAAGAGAGATAGGAGGCTGCTGCCTCGAGAGATAGTAGGCAGCTGCCTCGAGAGATAGGAGGCTGCTGCCTTGAGAGATAGAAGGCTGCTGCCTTGAGAGATGGGAGGCTGCTGCTTAGAGCGATAGGAGGCTGCTGCCTAGATAGAAGCAGGCTCCTGTCTAGAGAGATAGGATGCTCCTGCCTAGAGAGAGAGGATGCTCCTGCCTAGAGAGGAGGTTCCTGCCTAGAAAGATAGGAGGCCACTGCCTAGAGCTATAGGTGTCTGCCTCCTAGAGAAATAGGATGTTGCTGCTTAGAGAGGCTGTTGCTGCCTAGAGAGTTAGGAGGCTGCTGCCTTGAGAGATAGAAGGCTGCTACCTTGAGAGATGGGAGGATGCTGCCTAGAGAGATAGGAGGCTGCTGCCTTGAGAGATAGAAGGCTGCTGCCTAGAGAGATGGGAGGCTGCTGCCCAGAGAGATAGGAGGCTGCTGCCTCGAGAGATAGTAGGCAGCTGCCTAGAGAGATAGGATGTTGCTGCTTAGAGAGGCTGCTGCTGCCTAGAGAGATGGGAGGCTGCTGCCCAGAGAGATAGGAGGCTGCTGCCTAGAGAGATAGGAGGCTGCTTCCTAGAGAGATGGGAGGATGCTACCTAGAGAGATAGGAGGCTGCTGCTTAGAGCGATAGGAGGCTGCTGCCTAGAGAGATAGGATGCTCCTGCCTAGAGAGAGAGGATGCTCCTGCCTAGAGAGAAGGAGGCTCCTGCCTAGAAAGATAGGAGGCCATTGCCTAGAGCTATAGGAGTCTGCCTCCTAGAGAGATAGGATGTTGCTGCTTAGAGAGGCTGTTGCGGCCTAGAGAGATAGGAGGCTGCTGCCAAGAGAGATAGGAGGCTGCTGCCAAGAGAGATAGTAGGCAACTGCCTAGAGAGATAGGAGGCTGCTGCCTTGAGAGATAGAAGGCTGCTGCCTTGAGAGATGGGAGGATGCTGCCTAGAGAGATAGGAGGCTGCTGCCTTGAGAGATAGAAGGCTGCTGCCTAGAGAGATGGGAGGCTGCTGCCCAGAGAGATAGGAGGCTGCTGCCTAGAGAGATAGGAGGCTGCTGCCAAGAGAGATAGTAGGCAACTGCCTAGAGAGATAGGAGGCTGCTGCCAAGAGAGATAGGAGGCTGCTGCCTCGAGAGATAGTAGGCAGCTGCCTCGAGAGATAGGAGGCTGCTGCCTTGAGAGATAGAAGGCTGCTGCCTTGAGAGATGGGAGGATGCTGCCAAGAGAGATAGGAGGCTGCTGCCTTGAGAGATAGAAGGCTGCTGCCGAGAGAGATGGGAGGCTGCTGCCCAGAGAGATAGGAGGCTGCTGCCTAGAGAGATAGGAGGCTGCTGCCTTGAGAGATGGGAGGATGCTGCCTAGAGAGATTGGATGCTCCTACCGAGAGAGATAGGATGCTCCTGCCTAGAAAGATAGGAGGCTGCTGCGTAGAGAGGAGGCTCCTGCCTAAAGAGAAAGGATGCTCCTGCCTAGAGAGATAGGATGCTCCTGCCTAGAGAGATAGGATGCTGCTGCCTAGAGAGATGGGAGGTTGCTGCCTAGATAGATAGGACGCTGCTGCCTAGAGATATAGGAGGCTGCTGCCAAGAGAGATGGGAGGCTGCTGGCTAGAGAGATGGGAGGTTGCTGCCTAGATAGATAGGACGCTGCTGCCTAGAGATATAGGAGGCTGCTGCCTAGAGAGCTGGGAGGCTGTTGCCTAGAGAGATAGGAGGCTGCTGCCTGTAGAGATGGTAGGCTGCTGCCTAGAGAAATAGGATGTTGCTGCTTAGAGAGGTTACTGATGCCTAGAGGTTTGGGAGGCTGCTGCCCAGAGAGATAGGACGCTGCTGACTAGAGAGATAGGACGCTCCTGCCTAGAGAGATATGATGCTCCTGCCAAGAGAGAGAGGATGGTCCTGCCTAGAGAGAGAGGATGCTCCTGCCTCTAGAGAGAGGATGGTCCTGCCTAGAGAGAGAGGATGCTCCTGCCTAGAGAGATAGGAGGCTGTTGCCTAGAGAGATAGGAGGCTGCTGCCTAGAGAGATAGGAGGCTGCTGCCTGAGGAGATGGTAGGCTGCTGCCTAGAGAACTAGGAATCTGCTTCCTAGAGAGATAGGATGTTGCTGCTAAGAGAGGTTACTGCTGCCTAGAGGGTTGGGAGGCTGCTGGCCAGAGAGAGAGGATGCTCCTGCCTAGAGAGATAGGAGGCTGTTGCCTAGAGAGATAGGAGGCTGCTGCCTAGAGAGATATGATGCTCCTGCCTAGAGAGATAGGAGGTTGCTGCCTAGATAGATAGGAGGCAGCTGCCTAGAGAGAAGGAGGCTCCTGCCTAGAGAGATAGGATGCCCCTGCCTAGAGAGATGGGAGGTTGCTGCCTAGAGAGATAGGAGGCTGCTGCCTAGAGAGATAGGAGGCAGCTGCCTAGAGAGATAGGAGGCAGCTGCCTAGAGAGATAGGAGGCTGCTTCCTAGAGAGATAGGAGGCTGCTGCCTGGAGAGATGGGAGGTTGCTGCCTAGATAGATAGGACGCTGCTGCCTAGAGATATAGGAGGCTGCTGCCTAGAGAGCTGGGAGGCTGTTGCCTAGAGAGATAGGAGGCTGCTGCCAAGAGAGATAGGAGGCAGCTGCCTGGAGAGATGGGAGGCTGCTGACTAGAGAGATGGGAGGCTGCTGCCTAGAGAGATGGAGGCTCCTGCCTAGAGAGAAGGAGGCTCCTGCCTAGAGAGATGGGAGGCTGCTGCCTAGAGAGATATGAGGCTGCTGCCTGGAGAGATAGGAGGCAGCTGCCTGGAGAGATGGGAGGTTGCTGCCTAGAGAGATGGGAGGTTGCTGCCTGGAGAGATGGGAGGCTGCTGCCTAGAGAGATAGGAGGCAGCTGCCTAGAGAGATAGGAGGCAGCTGCCTAGAGAGAAGGAGGCTCCTTTCTCGAGAGATAGGATGCCCCTGCCTGGAGAGATGGGAGGTTGCTGCCTGGAGAGATGGGAGGCTGCTGCCTAGAGAGATAGGAGGCAGCTGCCTAGAGAGATAGGAGGCTGCTGCCTAGAGAGATAGGAGGTTTCTGCCTAGATAGATAGGAGGCAGCTGCCTAGAGAGAAGGAGGCTCCTGCCTAGAGAGATAGGATGCCCCTGCCTAGAGAGATATGAGGCTGCTGCCTAGAGAGATAGGAGGCAGCTGCCTAGAGAGATAGGAGGCAGCTGCCTAGAGAGATAGGAGGCTGCTGCCTGGAGAGATAGGATGCCCCTGCCTAGAGAGATATGAGGCTGCTGCCTGGAGAGATAGGAGGCAGCTGCCTGGAGAGATGGGAGGTTGCTGCCTGGAGAGATGGGAGGCTGCTGCCTAGAGAGATATGAGGCTGCTGCCTAGAGAGATAGGAGGCAGCTGCCTGGAGAGATGGGAGGTTGCTGCCTAGAGAGATAGGAGGTTTCTGCCTAGATAGATAGGAGGCAGCTGCCTAGAGAGAAGGAGGCTCCTGCCTAGAGAGATAGGATGCCCCTGCCTAGAGAGATATGAGGCTGCTGCCTAGAGAGATAGGAGGCAGCTGCCTAGAGAGATAGGAGGCAGCTGCCTAGAGAGATAGGAGGCTGCTGCCTGGAGAGATGGGAGGCTGCTGCCTAGAGAGATGGGAGGCTGCTACCTAGAGAGATGGGAGGCTGCTGCCTAGAGAGATGGAGGCTCCTGCCTAGAGAGATGGGAGGCTGCTGCCAAGAGAGATATGAGACTGCTGCCTAGAGAGATGGGAGGCTGCTGCCTGGAGAGATGGGAGGTTGCTGCCTAGAGCGATGGGAGGCTGCTGCCTAGAGAGATGGGAGGCTGCTGCTTAGAGAGATAGGAGGCTAATGCCTAGAGAGATAGGATGCTGCTGCCTGGAGAGATGGGAGGCTGCTGCCTAGAGAGATGGGAGGCTGCTGCCTAGAGAGATGGGAGGCTGCTGCCTGGAGAGATGGGAGGCTGCTGCTTAGAGAGATAGGAGGCTAATGCCTAGAGAGATGGGAGGCTGCTGCCTGGAGAGATGGGAGGCTGCTGCCTGGAGAGATGGGATGCCGCTGCCGAGAGAGATAGGAGGCTGCTGCCTATAGAGATTGGAGGCTTCTGCTGAGAGAGAGAGAGGAGGTTGCTGCTAAGAGGGGCTGCTGCTGCCTAGAGAGATGGGAGGCTGCTGCTCAGAGAGATAGGACAATGCTGCCTAGAGAGATGTGAGGCTAATGCCTAGAGAGATGGGAGGATGCTGCCAAGAGAGATAGGAGACTGCTGCCTAGAGAGAAGGAGGCTCCTGGCTAGAGAGAAGAGGCTGCTGCCTAAAGAGATAGGATGTTGCTGCCTAGAGAGATGGGAGGTTGCTGCCTAGATAGATAGGACGCTGCTGCCTAGAGATATAGGAGGCTGCTGCCAAGAGAGATGGGAGGCTGCTGCCAAGAGAGATGGGAGGTTGCTGCCTAGATAGATAGGACGCTGCTGCCTTGAGATATAGGAGGCTGCTGCCTAGAGAGCTGGGAGGCTGCTGCCTAGAGAGATAGGAGGCAGCTGCCTAGAGAGAAGGAGGCTCCTTTCTAGAGAGATGTGATGCCCCTGCCTAGAGAGATATGAGGCTGCTGCCTGGAGAGATGGGAGACAGCTGCCTGGAGAGATGGGAGGTTGCTGCCTTGAGAGATGGGAGGCTGCTGCCTAGAGAGATGGGAGGCTGCTGCCTAGAGAGATGGGAGGCTGCTGCCTAGAGAGATGGAAGGCTGCTGCCTAGAGTGATAGGAGGCTACTGCCTAGAGAGAAGGAGGCTCCTGCCTAGAAAGAAGGAGGCTCCTGCCTAGAGAGATGGGAGGCTGCTGCCTAGAAAGATGGGAGGCTGCTGCCTAGAGAGATGGGAGGCTGCTACCTAGAGAGATGGAAGCCTGCTGCCTAGAGAGATAGGAGGCTAATGCCTAGAGAGATAGGATGCTGCTTCCTGGAGAGATGGGATGCCGCTGGCTAGAGATAGGAGGCTGCTGCCTAGAGAGATGGAAGTCTGCTGCCTAGAGTGATAGGAGGCTACTGCCTAGAGAGAAGGAGGCTCCTGCCTAGAAAGAAGGAGGCTCCTGCCTAGAGAGATGGGAGGCTGCTGCCTAGAAAGATGGGAGGCTAATGCCTAGAGAGATAGGATGCTGCTGCCTGGAGAGATGGGATGCCGCTGGCTAGAGAGATAGGAGGCTGCTGACTATAGAGATTGGAGGCTTCTGCTGAGAGAGAGAGAGGAGTTTGCTGCTAAGAGGGGCTGCTGCTGCCTAGAGAGATGGGAGGCTGCTGCTCAGAGAGATAGGACGATGCTGCCTCGAGAGATGGGAGGCTAATGCCTAGAGAGATGGGAGGAATCTGCCAAGAGAGATAGGATGCTCCTGCCTAGAGAGAGAGAGGATGCTCCTGCCTTGAGAGAAGGAGGCTCCTGCCTAAAGAGAAAGGATGCTCCTGCCTAGAGAGATAGGATGCTGCTGCCTAGAGAGATGGGAGGCTGCTGCCTGGAGAGATGGGAGGCTGCTGACTAGAGAGATGGGAGGCTGCTGCCTAGAGAGATGGAGGCTCCTGCCTAGAGAGAAGGAGGCTCCTGCCTAGAGAGACGGGAGGCTGCTGCCTAGAGAGATGGGAGGCTGCTGCCTGGAGAGATGGGAGGTTGCTGCCTAGAGCGATGGGAGGCTGCTGCCTAGAGAGATGGGAGGCTGCTGCTTAGAGATAGGAGGCTAATGCCTAGAGAGATAGGATGCTGCTGCCTGGAGAGATGGGAGGCTGCTGCCTAGAGAGATGGGAGGCTGCTGCCTAGAGAGATGGGAGGCTGCTGCCTGGAGAGATGGGGAGGCTGCTGCTTAGAGAGATAGGAGGCTAATGCCTAGAGAGATGGGAGGCTGCTGCCTGGAGAGATGGGATGCCGCTGCCGAGAGATATAGGAGGCTGCTGCCTATAGAGATTCGAGGCTCCTGCCTAGAGAGAGAGGATGCTCCTGCCTTGAGAGAAGGAGGCTCCTGCCTAAAGAGAAAGGATGCTCCTGCCTAGAGAGATAGGATGCTGCTGCCTAGAGAGATAGGAGGCTGCTGCCTGGAGAGATGGGAGGCTGCTGACTAGAGAGATGGGAGGCTGCTGCCTAGAGAGATGGAGGCTCCTGCCTAGAGAGAAGGAGGCTCCTGCCTAGAGAGACGGAGGCTGCTGCCTAGAGAGATGGGAGGCTGCTGCCTGGAGAGATGGGAGGTTGCTGCCTAGAGCGATGGGAGGCTGCTGCCTAGAGAGATGGGAGGCTGCTGCTTAGAGAGATAGGAGGCTAATGCCTAGAGAGATAGGATGCTGCTGCCTGGAGAGATGGGAGGCTGCTGCCTAGAGAGATGGGAGGCTGCTGCCTAGAGAGATGGGAGGCTGCTGCCTGGAGAGATGGGAGGCTGCTGCTTAGAGAGATAGGAGGCTAATGCCTAGAGAGATGGGAGGCTGCTGCCTGGAGAGATGGGATGCCGCTGCCGAGAGATATAGGAGGCTGCTGCCTATAGAGATTGGAGGCTTCTGCTGAGAGAGAGAGGAGGTTGCTGCTAAGAGGGGCTGCTGCTGCCTAGAGAGATGGGAGGCTGCTGCTCAGAGAGATAGGACAATGCTGCCTAGAGAGATGTGAGGCTAATGCCTAGAGAGATGGGAGGCTGCTGCCAAGAGAGATATGAGACTGCTGCCTAGAGAGAAGGAGGCTCCTGGCTAGAGAGAAGGAGGCTCCTGCCTAAAGAGAAAGGATGCTCCTGCCTAGAGAGATAGGATGTTGCTGCCTAGAGAGATGGGAGGTTGCTGCCTAGATAGATAGGACGCTGCTGCCTAGAGATATAGGAGGCTGCTGCCAAGAGAGATGGGAGGCTGCTGCCAAGAGAGATGGGAGGTTGCTGCCTAGATAGATAGGACGCTGCTGCCTTGAGATATAGGAGGCTGCTGCCTAGAGAGCTGGGAGGCTGTTGCCTAGAGAGATAGGAGGCTGCTGCCTAGAGAGATAGGAGGCAGCTGCCTAGAGAGAAGGAGGCTCCTTTCTAGAGAGATGGGATGCCCCTGCCTAGAGAGATATGAGGCTGCTGCCTGGAGAGATGGGAGACAGCTGCCTGGAGAGATGGGAGGTTGCTGCCTTGAGAGATGGGAGGCTGCTGCCTAGAGAGATGGGAGGCTGCTACCTAGAGAGATGGGAGGCTGCTGCCTAGAGAGATGGGAGGCTGCTGCCTAGAGAGATAGAGGCAGCTGCCTAGAGAGAAGGAGGCTCCTGCCTAAAGAGAAAGGATGCTCCTGCCTAGAGAGATAGGATGCTCCTGCATAGAGAGAAGGAGGCTGCTGCCTAAAGAGATAGGATGCTACTGCCTAGAGAGATAGGATGTTGCTGCCTAGAGAGATGGGAGGCTGTTACCTAGAGAGATGGGAGGCTGCTGCCTAGAGAGATGGGAGGTTGCTGCCTGGAGAGATGGGAGGCTGCTGCCTAGAGAGATGGGAGGCTGCTGCCTAGAGAGATGGGAGGCTGCTGCCTAGAGAGATGGAAGGCTGCTGTCTAGAGTGATAGGAGGCTACTGCCTAGAGAGAAGGAGGCTCCTGCCTAGAAAGAAGGAGGCTCCTGCCTAGAGAGATGGGAGGCTGCTGCCTAGAAAGATGGGAGGCTGCTGCCTAGAGAGATGGGAGGCTGCTACCTAGAGAGATGGAAGCCTGCTGCCTAGAGAGATAGGAGGCTAATGCCTAGAGAGATAGGATGCTGCTGCCTGGAGAGATGGGATGCCGCTGGCTAGAGAGATAGGAGGCTGCTGCCTAGAGAGATGGAAGGCTGCTGCCTAGAGTGATAGGAGGCTACTGCCTAGAGAGAAGGAGGCTCCTGCCTAGAAAGAAGGAGGCTCCTGCCTAGAGAGATGGGAGGCTGCTGCCTAGAAAGATGGGAGGCTGCTGCCTAGAGAGATGGGAGGCTGCTACCTAGAGAGATGGAAGCCTGCTGCCTAGAGAGATAGGAGGCTAATGCCTAGAGAGATAGGATGCTGCTGCCTGGAGAGATGGGATGCCGCTGGCTAGAGAGATAGGAGGCTGCTGACTATAGAGATTGGAGGCTTCTGCTGAGAGAGAGAGGAGTTTGCTGCTAAGAGGGGCTGCTGCTGCCTAGAGAGATGGGAGGCTGCTGCTCAGAGAGATAGGACGATGCTGCCTCGAGAGATGGGAGGCTAATGCCTAGAGAGATGGGAGGAATCTGCCAAGAGAGATAGGATGCTCCTGCCTAGAGAGAGAGAGGATGCTCCTGCCTTGAGAGAAGGAGGCTCCTGCCTAAAGAGAAAGGATGCTCCTGCCTAGAGAGATAGGATGCTGCTGCCTAGAGGGATGGGAGGCTGCTGCCTAGAGAAATAGGAATCTGCTTCCTAGAGAGATAGGATGTTGCTGCTTAGAGAGGTTATTGATGCCTAGAGGGTTGGGAGGCTGCTGCCTAGTGAGAGAGGTTGGTCCTGCCTAGAGAGATAGGAGGCTGCTGCCTAGAGAGATGGGAGGCTGCTGCCTAGAGAGATGGGAGGTTGCTGCCTGGAGAGATGGGAGGTTGCTGCCTGGAGAGATGGGAGGTTGCTGCCTGGAGAGATGGGAGGTTGCTGCCAGGAGAGATGGGAGGCTGCTGCCTAGAGAGATGGGGGGCTGCTGCCTGGAGAGATGGGAGGCTGCTGCCTAGAGAGATAGGAGTCTGCTGCCTAGAGAGATGAGAGGCTGCTGCCTAGAGAGACAGGAGGCTGCTGCCACTACTAGCTGATGATGATTATGCTCAGAGGAGTTTGATCGAACAGAGAGAGAAGACGTTGCTTGCCAGATGTTCTGGAAGAAAGTTTGTCAACATTAATATTACATCCTGAGAGTGGGAGGAGCTCGAGGAGTTCTTACGCCCTCACACCCTTCACCCCTCGAGAGGTGACATCACACCTTACCTGGGTTGTTCCATGAAATGAGTGCCAATGCAGCCGTTCTCACGTGATTGTTCTCAATTAAAATTGTGAAATATTAACAAAAATTGCTTCTTAGTAAAGAGCAATTTCTTTAGCAAAAATGTTGCTCGGACTGTATGGATGTGGGGAGGGGAAAACTGGAAATGTGTTATTGGCGCGGATGTTTGCAACTGGTCTATTAACTAATTTACCACCTGGTGCTGTCAACAGACAGGCTTAAACTCCATCCCACCAGAACAGGTTTCAAACAGTTCTTACACTAAAAGGATATTATCATCATTTTCACAACTTCACAGTTTTATTCCGACCTCAGTGGGAAAATATACACTGAGTGTACAAAACATTAGGTACATTGAGTTATTTTTATTTAACCTTTGTTTAACTTGGCAAGTCAGTTTAGAACAAATTCTTATTTACAAACAGTTGCACCCCCTTTTTCACCCTCAAAACACCCTCAATTAGTCGGGTATGGACTCTAAACGGTGTCCAACGCTTCCCACAGTCATGTCAAATTGGTTGGTTGCCCTTTGGGTGGTGGACCATTCTTGATACACACGGGAAGCTGTTGAGTGTAAAATACACAGCAGTTGTCATGGCTTTCTTCCTGGGAAGTTGAGGCAGACCAAAACGCAGCATGGTTATAGTTTATGGTTCTTTAATAAGAAAACTCAAACATGAACAAACTACAAAACAATAAACGTAAAAACCGTAACAGTCTTGTGCAGTAAACACAAAGACAGGAAACAATCACCCACAAAATACCCAAAGAATATGGCTGCCTAAATATGGCTCCCAATCAGAGACAACAATAAACACCTGCCTCTGATTGAGAACCAATCTAGGCAACCATAGACTTACCTAAACTGAACACAACCCCAAAAATCTACAAAAACCCCTAGACAAGGGAAAACATAAATAAATCACCCATATCACACCCTGGACTAACCAAAATAATAAAGAAAACAAAGATAACTAAGGCCAGGGCTTGACAGCAGTGCTGCAGTTCTTGACACAGTCAAACCGGTTAGTCTATGCCATGGAAAGAGCATTGTACTCTCAGTGTATATTAAACACAGAAAAATCCTGTTTTTGACTGCACCGATCTTGTGGATCAATTAGGGTGTGGATCCAGCCAGGGCAGATGGTGCCATTCCTGCTCTCCAAACAGCCAGTGTGTCTCCTCGGGCCAGGATATCCTGCGCAGACGTTGCGCACTGTGTCTCCAGTATGTCTGCACAGCCCAGTGCGTCCTGTGCCTGCGCCCCGCACGTGCCGGGCGAGAGTCACCATACAGCCAGGACGGGTTGTGCAGGCCATTAGCTCGAGACCTCCAGTGCGTCTTCACGGTCCGGTCTATCCAGTACCACCAGTGCCAACACCACGCACCAGACCTCCAGTATGCCTCCACAGCCCAGTACATCCTGTTCCTCCTCCCCGCACTCGCCCTGAGGTGTGTGTCCTCGGTTCAGTACCACCAGTGCCGGCACCAGGCCACCAGTGCACCTCCAGGGTTCAAGTACTCCCTGCTCCTCGCACTTGCCCTGAGGTGCGTGTCCCCGGTACCTCCAGTGCCGGCACCACACACCAGGCCTATAGTGCGACTCGGCAGTCCAGTACGCCCTGTTCCTTCTCCCCGCACTCGCCCTGAGGTGCGTGTCTCCAGCCCGGTACCACCAGTTCCGGCACCACGCACCAGGCCTACAGTGCGCCTCGTCAGCCCAGAGCGTCCGGTAACAGTACCCAGTCCAAAGCGTCCGGCAACAGTACCCAGTCCAGAGCGTCCGGCTACAGTACCCAGCCCAGAGCGTCCGGCAACAGTCTACAGACCGGAACCTTCTACGACGGGCCGCAGACCGGAACCTCCTACGGCGGGCCGCATACCGGAACCTCCTACGACGGGCCGCAGACCGGAACCTCCTACGACGGGCCGCAGACCGGAACCTCCTACAACGGGCCGCAGACCGGAACCTCCTACATCGGGCCGCAGACCGGAACCTCCTACGACGGGCCGCAGACCGGAACCTCCTACGACGGGCCGCATACCGGAACCTCCTACGTCGGGCCGCAGACCGGAACCTCCTACGACGGGCCGCAGACCGGAACCTCCTACGACGGGCCGCATACCGGAACCTCCTACGTCGGGCTGCAGTCCGGAACCTACCATGACGGGTCGCAGTCCGGAACCTACCACGACGGGTCGCAGTCCGGATCCGCCAGAGTCTTCCTCCAGTCCGGATCCGCCAGAGTCTCCCTCCAGTCCGGATCCGCCAGAGTCTCCCTCCAGTCCGGATCCGCCATAGTCTCCCTCCAGTCCGGGTCCGCCAGCCAGCCAGGAGACGCCAGAGCCGTCAGCCAACCAGGAGCTGCCGATACCGCCTGTCACGCCGGCGATGCTGGAATCTCCCTCTTGTCCGGAACTTTCAGAGCCACTCCTCAGTCCAGTGACGCCCTCTACGATGATCTTCAGTCTGAGGACCGCTGCGAGGGTCCCCGCTCCAGAGGCGCCACCTAAGTGGGCCAAGACTGAGGTAGAGCGGGGTCCACGTCCTGCACCCGAGCCGCCGCTGTAAAAAAGGCCCACCCGGACCCTCCCCTTTAGATTAGGTTTTGCGGCTGGAGTCCGCACCTTTGTGGGGGGGGGGGTACTGTCACGCCCTGACCTGAGTATTCTTTGTTTTCTTTATTGTTTTGGTTAGGTCAGGTTGTGACATGGGTGATGTATGTGTTTTTTTTCGACTGTCTAGGGGTTTTGTAGGTTTTTGGGGTTGTTGACTATCTAGGTGTTATATATGTCTATGGTTGCCTAGATTGGTTCTCAATTAGAGGCAGGTGTGTCTCTGATTGGGAACCATATTTAGGCAGCCATCTTTGGGTAACTCGTGGGTTATTGTCTATGTCTAGTTGCCTGTCTGCACTGTTTATATATAGCGTTGCTTTGTAAGTTTGATTTAGTGTTCCTTCTTCATTAAATATAGAAGATGTATTCATATCACGCTGCGCCTTGGTCTCCTCCATTCAATGAACGTGACACATACACATGTTTAGCAGATGTCAGGATGCAGTTGGAAATGAGATCTTGTTTTCAACTAGCTTACCTGGTTAAATAAAGGTGAAATACAAAATAAATGTTAAATAAAAAATTGTCAGTGTAGTGAAATTCTTGTAAAAAAAATAAGTTGCTTAGGGGCTGGAAGCGCGGCTGCCCTATCTTTCGGCGCCATCTTTCATCTGTAAAGCCCTAGTTATTTTGTTGCGTTGACAATGTATGTTCTGAAGATTAATGAAATAAAGGTTTAAAAAAAATCCAAATAAACCTAGCCCTCATTTTAAGATCAACCGGTCATCTGAACTGAACTCTTGTTTTAATATGGTGAAACTATTCCTTTTAAACAATGTTTTCAAAAGAGACATTGAACATCTAATAGTCAAATCAGTGTAAAACAGGTGGACTGGTTCTACTCTTTTTTTAAAACCATTTTGTGGTGAAAAACTGGGTGGGTGGAACAGAACACGTCAACCCTGTTATCCATAGATAAACAGGCTAAACATGTTTCAACAATTCACTTTTATTTGCATTTTTTACTTGCATTGAATTGCCCCTCCCTGTTGCACACAAGCTTCCATCCCATTGTCACAAGGGAATTTATGGCTGATTTAAGGTGAAATTGTCAACCCTGATACCTTTTTTACACATTATGTATTTAACCTCTTGAGATGAGTTAACTTGTTTTTACTAGGTTCAACATATGCTCTTTATGACATCATTTTTTTGCCCCACCAAGTCACACATCTCATAAGGCACCGAATTGGTGGAATGACCCCCCTGCCCCTCTCTGTCCTGTATCAGGGATCTTTATCTCTCTGGAGTATAACATCACACCTTACCTAAGAGGAAAATGCCTTCCTCCTGATGCTGATGATAGTGAGGGAAAATCCCAGCTTGTTATCGGAGTAGAGGTTCTTGTTTGTGGAATTTCCTGCATCTCTCTGTCCCCCTGTATGCCCCTCCCACCCTTATCTGCCCCCCCCCCCTCCTGCCCCTCTCAGGCCCCCTCCCTGCCCCTCCGTCCCTCTCCCTCCCCTCCCTGCCCAGTATTGGGGATCTTTGTCCCTCTGAAGTATAAAAGACTGACAGGCTTCACCTGAGAGACAACCTGCCTCCTCTTCCACATATACTCCTCCTCCATCCATTCATCTATCCCTCCATCTCACCAACAGATCTACGAGGAAGAGAAATAAGAATTGAGAGAAGGAGGACAAACAGAGAGAAGAGCCCAAAACGACAAAACAGAGGACAGACAGTCAAACAACGAGGGAAGAATTTAACCACAGAGAGAGTGACAACAGACAGAGAACATGCTCTTCAAAGTACAGGTAAGCACCAGTCACTATTGTCACACTATGCATATAACCTATATGAGAATTATATGAAATGATTGATATTTATAGTATGGGTCTCTCTCTATCCCATTCCCTGTCAGTGTGTCTGGTTAGAGACCTAGAAAGGATGTTGTTGACTGTTGGTGATGTGTGTGGCTGTAATATGAGCAATATGGACACGATGCATTAACTGATTAATCCTACATTGATATATGTTAGTCTCTCTCTATTCCACTGACCGTCAGTGTGTGAGGTTGGAAGCAGAGAGAGAATAAAGTGGTATGTATGTATGTCTGTCTGTCTGTCTGTCTGTGATTTGTATGGTGAATACTTCAAGACTCAAGCTTTATCATCTTATATGATCAGGTGTTTTTAAAAATAATTTGATGTAGTCATGGGGAATTCTGTTTTAATGACGCACGTGACACCAGGCTACACACAGCTCCACAAGCTGTTTTATGTTCATTCTCTCTCTCTATCTTTCTCTCTATCCGTCTGTCAGGACTGTATTACTGACATACGGCTGTCTGTTTGTGTGTTTGTCAGAGATCCTTCAGACCCATGGCTGCTACACTGAGAGGACTCCACCAGTCTGCTGTGGAAGGTAAGCTCTGCTCAGCACTCTACTCTGTACTGTGTACTCTCTGCTGTCTCCATCCTGTGTTAGGACTTTCCTTTATCACAATATCAAAACACACACACACACACACACACACACACACACACACACACACACACACACACACACACACACACACACACACACACACACACACACACACACACACACACACACACACACACACACACACACACACACACACACACACACACACACACACACACACTCAGAAACACGTTAGCTAAGTTTTTCTTTCTGGCTTGGACATCAGAAAGCTTATGTTTGACAGTAGTAAATATTGGTATGTTCTGTTCTATTCATACAGGATGTGTTGGTCAGGTCTATACTGTACATAGACCTAGGCTACATAGACCTACATTGACATAGGCTGTCTGTGTTGGTTCTCTAACTCTCCTCTGTTTCTCCGTCTCAGTTCAGACGTGAATAAACTGAGCTTAGAACATACTGGGGAGGTTTTAAACATTCCTGTCTCCTCCTGTCCTCGTCTCCCTTCTTCTCCCCTCTCCTCGTCCTCGTCAACACCTCTCCCCCTTTCCCTCCCTCCTCCTCCTCTCCCCCTTTCTTCCTTCCCCTTTCCACCTCTCCTCCCTCACCCCTCACTCCCCCTCCGCCTCCTCCTCTCCTTCCCCTCCTCCTCCTTCTCTCCTCGTCATCCTCCTCATCACTCTTAATTTCCTCCCATCCCCCTCCTCTTCTCCTTCCTTCCAGTGATACAACGTCCAGCCTCAGAGGACAGTGTGACGGACAGTTTTGGACAGTTTATCCAGGGTGTCCAGCCCCACCACTTGACCCCCACCCTGCTCGACCGTAGCAAGAGGATGGTTCTGGACTCCATCGGAGTGGGACTACTGGGCAGCACCACACACGTCTTCCAGCTGGCCCTACAACACTGTCAGGTGAGATAATAGAATGGATACTTTATTGTCCATTGGTTACAACAGAAACTTGTCTTCTGCCTTTCCCAACACCCGATATACACACGCATACACGTTAAGAGGCACAGGGTCAGCCGCACAGAGCAATTGTGGGGGGTTAAGTGCCTTGCTCAAGGGCCCAACGGCAGGCGATGGTGTATGGGCTCAGAGACGAGCAGCTTCTCAGCTGCTAGTTCAGTTCCATTCCCATTTTTGTGTCGCCTGGGACTTGAACCAGCATCTTTCAGCTTCCTTTTCTCCTCGTCTCCTTCCCTTCACCCTTCACCCTACCCCTAACTGGTGTGAAAGCAGATAGCTTGTAGTGATGTCAGTCTACCAGGTTGGCACACCAGTGCAGATGAAGGAGAGGACACAACGTGAAGAGGCAAGGGCTTCCCTTACTGACAGCTCTATGAGTCCAGCCCAGTGTTGTGACAGTCTGTAAGAGACAGCCTGCAGACAACACACAGTCACTGGAACTAGGGTTAAGGTTAGAAAGAGACAGTTGACAGACTACATAACTGTTAGAGGCAGACACTCTGTCATCACTTAGTCAGGACAGGAATGAAGGAATGTACTCTGTAAAAATTGGTCACTCACAGTCCCCACGGGTCGGCAGGGTAGCCTAGTGGTTAGAGCGTTGGACTAGTAACCGGAAGGTTGCAAGTTCAAACCCCCGAGCTGACAAGGTACAAATCTGTCCTTCTGGCCCTGAACAGGCAGTTAACCCACTGTTCCTAGGCCGTCATTGAAAATAAGAATTTGTTCTTAAACTGACTTGCCTAGTTAAATAATGTTTTAAAAACATTTTTTTTTTTTAAATGGTGATTAAGTTCATGTGTAGCTGTGTGGAAACAGCGTGATATGGACACAGTGTTGTTAGGAAGAGGAGTAAAACAGGTTGTTTTAACAGTTATGTTATCCATCTGTTCATTCTCTCTACCTCTCCCTACTGTCTCTCCTGTGTCCTGCAGCACATGTATGCTCCCGATGACGTCAGTTCTGTTTACGGACGTAGAGGAACCAGACTCTCCCCAACCCTTGCTGCCTTCGTCAACGGAGTGGCCGTGAGTAGATACATCTACAGTAGATACATCTACAGTAGATCTATATAGACATGAGTGTAGATATATGTAAGGTAGAAGAGCATAGACACTGTAGCGGAGAGACAGTAGGAACCAGGTGGTAGGAACCAAAAATCTAAAATTATGACTCATCAGAACAAAGTACAGATCTAATGTCCATTGCTCGTGTACCACAGATACCTTCATGTCTTAAAGTAGTGATGGAATGTTGTTCCTGTTGCTTATTTGAGCTGTTCTTGCCATAATATGGACTTGGTCTTATACCACATCACCACCACCACAATCATTCAGCCACACAACCTGGAAAAAGGAAACCCTCAACCTTCACCTTCTGTTTATCTGTTGTCTGCTGTGTCTGGGCTAACTGTGCCTATTGTGTGCCTGTTGCGTGCTGGATGTCCTGTACAGACTCACTCCATGGACTTTGACGACACCTGGCACCCTGCTACTCACCCGTCGGGGGCGGTCCTTCCTGCCCTACTGGCAGTCAGCGATATGCTGCCCAACAACAGAAAGCCAAGTGGGCGAGACTTCCTGTTGGCCTTCAACGTTGGGATAGAGGTCCAGGGACGCCTGATGAGGTTCTCCAACGAGGCTCAGAATATCCCCAAGAGGTGAGGACTGGACCATTTCTCTGGTGCTCTCTATGGTGCTGTAAAATAAAGTATTCTCAATGCCTACAGGTTTGTTTGTGTGGTATTCTACCAGCCTGTCTCTGGGATAGGAGAGGCTCAGTGGCTAGTCTAATTAGTTTAGTTTAACAGGTGGATTCTCTCGGACATAGGTGTTTAAACACCATTACAGCCGTTCTACTGTGTTTACACTGTGAGAATGCGGTGAAATGACTTATCATTTGTCAAATCCCTCAATACCACTAAAAAGACTCTCAGCCTCTCCTCCCTAGGCAGACCTAAACTGTATAGACCAGATGGCTGTCCTGTCCAGTAGTATTCCATTATGCACTAGACAGACACCTGTCCTCACTTTAGACAAATGCAGGTTAGCGTTTTTGATCAGGAATCTTGTTCTGGAAGCAGCTCTGCAGAGTGGTCACTATTTGGCACAGGCACAAAGTCATACAATCAGATTTGAAACCTAACCGCAACCTTAACCACACTGCTATCCCTATTGCCTAAATCTAACCTTAAATTAAGACCAAGAAGCTA
Organism: Oncorhynchus keta; assembly: GCF_023373465.1. Classification (NCBI taxonomy): domain Eukaryota; kingdom Metazoa; phylum Chordata; class Actinopteri; order Salmoniformes; family Salmonidae; genus Oncorhynchus; species Oncorhynchus keta. The sequence goes on along the minus strand of NC_068438.1, from coordinate 30,311,403 downwards.
ATATTTGTTTTCATGAATATAGCCAATTTTGATTTTGCAGCTGGCCTATCTAAGGGGAAAGCGCTCAGTTCTGCCTTCAGGACAAGATCCACGATAATAAACGTCAACCTGCAAGACAGACACTTGTACTCACTGGCCCAGGAATCATTTAATAATGACTGAGACGGACACTTTACTCAAGATTACTCAATTAGGCTGCTACTAAAATAGACATGTTTATTTTAGTTTTAGTTTAGTCATCAACCTCTGTTTCCAAAACATCTGATCTCTCTCTGTCCCCCCCTCCCTCCGTCCCTCCCTCTCTCCACCCCCCCTCCACACCCCTACCCTCCCTCCAGATTCCACCCCCCACCGTTGTGGGTACTCTGGGTAGTGCTGCAGCCTGCGCCCGCCTCCTCTCTCTGGAACGCTCTCAGTGTAGCCACGCCCTGGCCATCGCTGCCAGCCTATCAGGAGCCCCCATGGCGAATGCGGCCACCCAGTCTAAACCTCTCCACATCGGAAACGCTGCGCGGCTGGGGCTGGAGGCGGCTCTGCTGTCCTCAATAGGACTGGAGGCCTCTCCTAGGGTCCTGGATGACACCTCCGGGGTTGCGGGGTTCAGTGCCTTCTACGAGGACTACGCCCCACAGCCTTTGATCTCTCCAGAGGACGCGGGGTTGCGGTTCCTACTGGAGGACCAGGACATGGGGTTCAAGAGGTTCCCGGCCCACCTGGGGATGCACTGGGTGGCCGACGCTGCTGCCTCAGTGCACAAGCTACTGCTGGGGGAGCTGGAGTCACAGGGGATGGGGCGAGGGTCACAGGTCGTAGGTCAGGTGCAGGACATCTTGCTGAGGGTTCCCCACTCCAAGTACATTAACCGTCCATTCCCGGAGTCGGAGCACCAGGCCAGACACTCCTTCCAGTTCAATGCCTGTTCTGCACTGCTGGATGGGGAGGTCACCGTGTTCTCATTCTCCCAGGAGGCACTACAGCGACCCGACCTGCTAGCCTTGCTGGGGCGTGTCCGCGTTGAGCATCCCCATGACAACCCGGCTAACTTTGACAACATGTATGGCGAGGTGCAGGTGACGCTGGTGGGTGGGGATGTGCTGAAGGGACGCTGTGATACTTTCTATGGTCACTGGCGCAACCCGCTGACCGATGAGAGCCTGAAGAAGAAGTTCTGTAGCAACGCTGGTGCGGTCCTACCCAGGGAAAAGGTGGAGGGGCTGATTGAGGCTGTAGAGGGACTGGACAGACTGGAGGACTGCTCTCCTCTACTGGCACAGCTGCAGTGAAACACACACACATCACAGACGTGCACACACACACACACACACAAATATACAAACCTCATTGCATCACTCTGTTCTGACCAGCCAATCTTTCTGCATTTCACATCAGGTTTTTGGGGGCATCTGTACTTTACTATTTATATTTTTAGCAACTTTTAATTTTATTTCACTACATTCACCACAACATAGTGAATGGCATCATAGCCTAGTGGTTAGAGTGTTGGACTAATAACCGAAAGGTTGCAAGATCGAATCTCCAAGCTGACAAGGTACAAGATCTCTTGTTCTGCCCCTGAACAAGGCAGTTAACCCACTGTTCCTAGGCCGTTGTTGAAAATAAGAATTTGTTCTTAATACGGACTTGCATAGTAAAATACATTTTGAATGCTTAACAGGACAGAAAAATTATCCAATTCACACACTTATCAAGAGAGCATCCCTGCTCATCCCTACTGCCTCTGATTTGGTGGACTCACTAAACACAAATGCTTCATTTGTAAATGATGTCTGAGTGTTGGAGTGTGCCCCTGACTATCCGTAAATAAATACAAAATACTACTTTTAGAAGTAAAGTAATATTACTTTTTATACTTAAGGTATATATTTGAATTACATTTACTTTTGATACTTAAGTATATTTCAAATCAAATACTTTTAGACTTCTGCTCAATAAGTACTTTACTGGGTGACTTTCACTTTCACTTGAGTCATTTTCTTTTCAGGTATCTTTACTTTTACTCAAGTATGACAGTTGGGTACTTTTTCCACCACTGCTGTTTACTATAGTGTCATGAAGGGACTTTGCTTGTAGAATTTTAACACTTTCTACTGTGAGACAAGTTATGATGAAGAATCTACTTCCAATGTGAGGGAAGAGACATTTAACTGCATTGAATGATTTAAAGAATTAAAGCTAAATGAAGTTCAAATTAAGAATCTACCTCCAATGTGAGGGAGGTGAGATAGACTATAGGTGATTAACTTTAACTGTACATTAAATGATCTAAACAATCAAAGCTATATTATTATAACGTACTGTACGTTTTCCTGCATCCATTTATGGATTTACTGTGTTTACTTGACAATGTATCTCTACCGATCTGTGTGGATTGGGAGAATGGAAACAATTAATTTGAAGGATGGCTGTGCTATATGTATATGTACATACAATTAATATACTTCATTTTCTTATTCTGTATTTTGAGAGGAGTTAAACTGTCTTATATTATATCAATCGTGTATTATTCTTATTCTATACTTTCGTCTCTAAATAAAAAGGTTGAAAACTCTGCATCTCACCTGTTTTCTCCTCTTTGTTTAACTCACTGGATCAGAAGCACTACTTTCACTCTGCTAACAAATATATTGTTTTTAAGATATTGTAAAAACATGAACCATCAACTCAGTGTCACATATTTTCCTGGTTGTAGTTTCTAAGGGAAAATATACATGTTATTTTCTCATCATCGATTTCAGATCCTAATGGTCAGTATATTATTGTGGTTGGGACACTGTATTCTAGTAAGAGCATAAACTGGCGCTCACTTTTTTGGGCGTGCATATCGGAATGTTTCCACATAGAAATCGATACATTCCATTATGGTTTTCTTGGTAGCCTATTGGTTTTCATGGTTGTAAATGGAACAGTACATATTGGAAACATGTTCAGGCTGGCATAGCTTAATTGATTACATGGGTCGAATTTGATCAGAAGTGTATTGTGCCATATGACAACTTGTTACTGTACTCGTGAGCGGCATGGGTGCGCTCCAACCTGTCACTTCAAAAGCACTCAATTAATGGTCTTGGAGACTCAACACCTGAACTTGGTTGTTATATAGCTTGATATAAGCAGAATTTGAGCTGTCCAGATAGAGTTGACCATATCTGTTTTACACAGTAACATTGCTGTTTATTTTACTTTATTTCCAAGATGGCGTAGCAATGCAGACATGGTTTGTTGTCCTCTTGTTTACTTTTTGTATTTTTCGTCTTTTTTTGTATATATTTCAATATATTTTCAATCTCTTTTCCATTTTTATTAAATATACCTTCCGGTAACCCACCTCACCCAATGTGACACGGATCCGCTATTTTTTAGACCTTATAGCCAGAACCTCCATCAAAAGCTAGCCATCAGAAGCTAACCAGCTAATTAGCTACTAGCTATTTAGTCATTGTTAGTCACTGCTAGCGGCCTTTACCTTCAGCACAGACACCAGCTGTTTTTTTTGCCTGGATAATACTTGCCAGCCTGCCTGTATCAGACTGTTTTCTCCACTACAATGCCAGATTCCTGCCGTAATCCCTGGACCATTACTCCTGATCATCACAGCTAGCTAGCTGCCACAGAGTGACCCAGCCACGAAGCTAGCCCTGAGCCAGGCCCACCTCCCGCCTACTCTGTGATCACTCGGCTACTCAGCCGATGCCTCCCGGACTCTACCCCTAACACGGCTAGAATCCACTTCTCCACCAGATCCTTGCAGTAAGCTCTGGACCTTTTCTTCGGATCATCGCTGCTAGCTACCTGCTGCTGAGTGGCTATAGTGGCTAACGCCACTGCCCCGAAGCTAGAACCAGTCAACCGCGAGTCCCGGCTAGCAAACAAAGTTACTACAACTACAATACCTCTTTTGCCATCTGGCCCGTACCCTATGTTGACACAGTGCCCCGCCTTACCACCACGACTGGTCCGCCGACGGATAGCTGATGCCTGCTGGACTGTTCATTAATCACAGTACTCCATTTTGTTTATTTTTTGTTTATCTGTTGGCCCCTGCCTTGAACTCAGGCCCTGCGTGTAGTTAACCAACCCTCTCTGCCTATTCATAGACAGTGTCTCCTGAACCCTCCTGTCTCAGCCTCCAGTATTTATGCTGCAGTAGTTTGTGTCGGGGGGCTAGGGTCAGTTTGTTATATCTGGAGTACTTCTCCTGTCCTATTCGGTGTCCTGTGTGAATCTAAGTGTGCGTTCTCTAATTCTCTCCTTCTTTCTTTCTCTCTCTCGGAGGACCTGAGCCCTAGGACCATGCCCCAGGACTACCTGACATGATGGCTCCTTACTGTCCCCAGTCCACCTGGCCATGCTGCTGCTCCAGTTTCAATTGACCTGAGCCCTAGGACCATGCCCCAGGACTACCTGACATGATGACTCCTTGCTGTCCCCAGTCCACCTGGCCATGCTGCTGCTCCAGTTTCAACTGTTCTGCCTTACTATTATTTGACCATGCTGGTCATTTATGAACATTTGAACATCTTGGCCATGTTCTGTTATAATCTCCACCCGGCACAGCCAGAAGAGGCCACCCCACATATGCTCTCTCTAATTCTCTCTTTCTTTCTCTCTCTCTCTCGGAGGACCTGAGCCCAAGGACCGTGCCCCAGGACGACCTGACATGATGACTCCTTGCTGTCCACAGTCCACCTGACTGTGCTGCTGCTCCAGTTTCAACTGTTCTGCCTTGTTATTATTCGACCATGCTGGTCATTTATGAACATTTTAACATCTTGGCCATGTTCTGTTATAATCTCCACAAGGCACAGCCAGAAGAGGACTGGCCACCCCACATAGCCTGGTTCCTCTCTAGGTTTCTTCCTAGGTTTTGGCCTTTCTAGGGAGTTTTTCCTAGCCACCGTGCTTCTACACCTGCATTGCTTGCTGTTTGGGATTTTAGGCTGGGTTTCTGTACAGCACTTTGAGATATCAGCTGATGTACGAAGGGCTATATAAATAAAATGTGATTGATTGATTGATTGATTTTACCTGTTGTTGTTGTCCTAGCTGATTAGCTGTTGTTGTTTTACCCATTGTTGTCTTAGCTAGCTCTCCCAATCAACACCTGTGATTTCTTTATGCCTCACTTTATGTCTCTCTCAAATGTCAATATGCCTTGTACACTGTTGTTTAGGATAGTTATCATTGTTTTAGTTTACTGCGGAGCCCCTAGTCCCACTCAACATGCCTCAGATACCTCCTTTGTCCCACCACCCACACATGCGGTGAACTCACCCAGCATAACTAGCCCGTCCAGAGATACAACCTCTCTTATCATCACTCTGTGCCTGGGCTAAGCTCCACTGTACCCGCACCCCACCATACCCCGGTCTGTACATTATGCCCTGAATCTATTCTATGACACCCAGAAATCTGCTCCTTTAATACTCTGTCCCCAACGCACTAGATAACCAGTTTTGATAGCCTTTAGCCGTACCCTCATCCTACTCCTTCTCTGTTCCTCGGGTGATGTGGAGGTTAACCCAGGCCCTGCGTGTCCCAGGCACTCTCATTTGTTGACTTCTGTAACTTGGTTTCATGCATGTCAACATCAGAAGCACCCTCCCTAAATGTATTTTACTCTAGCTTTAGCACACTCCACCAACCATGATTCCCTTTCCATGTCTGAATCCTGGTTTAGGAAGGCCACCAACAATTCTGACATTTCCATACCCAACTAAAACATTTTCCGTCAAGATAGAACTGCCAAAGGGGAGGAGTTGCAATCTACTCCAGAGATAGCCTGCAAAGTTCTGTCATACTTTTCAGGTCTATGCCCAAACAGTTCGAGCTTCTAATTTTAAAAATGAATCTCTCCAGAAATAAGTCTCTCACTGTTACCGCCTGTTATAGACCTCCTCAGCTCCCAGCTGTGCCCTGGACACCATATGTGAATTGATTTCCCCCATCTATCTTCAAAGTTTGTTCTGTTAGGTGACCAAAACTGGGATATGCTAACACCCCGGCAGTCCTACAATCTAAGCTAGATGCCCCCAATCTCACACAAATTATCAAGGAACCCACCAGGTACAACCCATAATCCGTAAACATGGGTATCCTCATAGATATTTTCCTGACCAACTTGCCCTCCAAATATACCTCTGCTGTTTTCAATCAGGATCTCAGTGATCACTGCCTCATTACCTGCATCCACTATGGGTCCGCAGTCAAACGACGACCATCCATCACTGTCAAACGCTCCCTAAAACAGAAAGACGAGCAGGCCTTTCTAATCGACCTGGCCCGGGTATCCTGGAAGGATATTCACCTCATCCCATCAGTCGAGGATGCCTGGTTGTTCTTTAAAAGTAATTTCCTCACCATCACCACCTTGAATAAGCATGCCAATAAAAAAAAATATAGAACTAAGAACAGATATAGCCCTTGGCTCACTCCAGACCTGACTGCCCTTGACCAGCACAAAACATCCTGTAGCGGGCTGCACTAGCATCAAATAGTCCCCGCGATATGCAACTTTTCAGGGAAGTCAGGAACCAATACACGCAGTCAGTCAAACAGAAATTTGCATCCTGTAGCTCTAACTCCAAAAAGTTTTGGGACACTAAAGTCCATGGAGAATAAGAGCTGCCCACTGCACTGAGGCTAGGTAACACTGTCACCACCGATAAATCCACAATAATCGAGAATTTCAATAAGCATTTCTCTACTGCCGACCATTATGCACCTCAGCCACGCTCAAGGTACTAAACGATATCATAACCGCCATCGATAAAAGACAGTACTGTGCAGCCGTCTTCATCGACCTGGCCAAGGCTTTCGACCCTGTCAATCACCGTATTCTAATCGTCAGACTCAAAAGCCTTGGTTTCTCAAATGACTGCCTCACCTGGTTCACCAACTACTACTCAGACAGAGTTCAGTGTGTCAAATCGGAGGGCCTGTTGTCTGTACCTTTGACAGTCTCTATGGGGGTACCACAGAGTTCAATTCTCAGGCATACTCTTTTCTCTGTATATATCAACGATGTCGCTCTTACTGGGGGTGATTCCCTGATCCATCTCTACGCAGATGACACCATTCTGTATACATCTGGCCCTTCTTTGGACACTGTGCTAACGAACCTCCAAACAAGCTTCAATGCCATACAACACTCCTTCCGTGGCCTCCAACTGCTCTTAAACGCTAGTAAAACTAAATGCATGCTTTTCAACCGTTCGCTGCCCTCACCCAGCCGCCTGACTAGCGGACGGTTCTGACCAAGAATATGTGAATAACTACAAATTCCTAGGTGTCTGGCTAGACTGTAAACTCTCCTTCCAGACTCATATGAAACATCTCCAATCCAAAATTAAATCTAGAATCGGCTTCCTATTTCGCAACAAAGCCTCCTTCACTCACGTCGCCAAACATACCCTCGTAAAACTGACTATCCTACCGATCCTCGACTTCGGCAATGTCATTTTCAAAATAGCTTCCAATACTCTACTCAGCAAACTGGATGCAGTCTATCACAGTGCCATCAGTTTTGTCACCAAAGCCCCTTATATCGTCGCCAGACCCACTGGCTCCAGGTCATCTATAAGTCTATGCTAGATAAAGCTCCGCCTTATCTCAGCTCACTGGTCACGATAACAACACCCACCCGTAGCACGCGCTCCAGCAGGTATATTTCACTGGTCATCCACACAGCCAACACCTCGTTTGGCCGCCTTTCCTTCCAGTTCTCTGCTGCCAATGACTGGAAGGAATTGCAAAAATCTCTGAAGCTGGAGCCTTATATTTCTCTTACTAACTTTAAACATCAGCTATCTGAGCAGCTAACCGATTGCTGCAGCTGTACATAGCCCATCTGTAAATAGCCCACCCAATCTACCTACCTCATCCCCATATTGTTTTTATTTACACTCTGCTCTTTTGCACACCAGTATTTCTACTTGCACATCACCATCTACTCATCTATCACCCCAGTGTTAATTGCTAAATTGTAATTACGTCGCTACTATGGCCTATTTATTGCCTTACCTCCTCATGCCATTTGTACACACTGTATATATACTTTCTTTTTTTCTATTGTGTTTTTGACTGTCCTCTTGTTTATTCCATGTGTAACTCTGTGTTGTTGTTTGTGTCGCACTGCTTTGCTTTATCTTGGCCAGGTCACAGTTGTAAATGAGAACTTGTTCTCAACTAGCCTACCTGGTTAAATAAAGGTGAAATAAAAATAAATAAAGGCATTTTTTTCAAAGTGGCATCGTTATGCTAAGCTGTTAATGGTATCAAAGCCTAAATTCTGAACACTTTATCTAGCCTAAACAACTGCAGATGGGTAACCCCATGCTACAGCCATCTATAGCCTAATCACTATCTGTAATCACGATCTGTAAAGATGTGCACTGAGAGTCGGGATTCAAGTTCAGGGAGGGAGTGTTTTAATAAATAAACTCAACATAAAACATGAACAACGCACATATTTAACACTGGAACAGAAACTATAACGCCTGAGGAAGGAACCAAAGGGAGTGGCAAATATAGGGAAGGTAATCAGGGAAGTGATGGAGTCCAGGTGAGTGTGATAACGTACATGTGTGTATAACAATGGTGACAGGTGTGCGCCATAATGAGCAGCCTGGTAACCTAGAGGCCGGAGAGGGAGCACACGTGACACTATCCTACATCAGTTAGGCTACAGGAGAATTGTCATTGCTAATAGCACAACTGCCTGAAAATATGTAGACTATAGCGTTTGGTGAAAGAGACAGTCCTAAAAATACAACTTTTTGCCAAAATTAGCTAATTTATGGAGGAATATTAGCAGGTGCGTGGCGTGCGCTGACCTCTAAATAGGTATTAAATTGCATTCCAAGTTGCATTGAAGATCCCCGAGAACACACTGGCCTCCATCATTCCTTAATTCCTTAATGGAAGAAGTTTATAACCATCAAAACTCTTCCTAGAGCTGTCCGCCTGGCCAAACTGAGCAATTGTGGAAGAAGGGCCTTGGTCAGGAGATGACCAAGAACCTGATTTTCACTCTGACTAAGCTCCAGAGTTCCTCTGTGGAGATGGGAGAATCTTCCAGAAGGACAACCATCTCTGGAGCACTCCACCAATCTGGCCTTTATGGTAGAGGGGCCAGATGGAAGGCACTCCTCAGTAAAAGGTACATGACAGCTGCTTGGAATTTGTCAAAAGACACGTAAAGGACTCAGACCATGAGAAACAAGATTCTCTGGTCTGATGAAACCAAGATTGAACACTTTGGTGTGGTTTCGTCCTCCTCAACATGTTTGCCCAGTTCAGTCATATCAGTTAAGATTTGTTTGACATCATCAGATATGTTCTTCAACTGCCTAGATAGTTTCTCATTGCCAGTGCGAAATTCTGTTAGTAGTGTCTCTAATCTCACTCTAGTCGAGTCAGCAGCTACTTGGTCTATGGTCACGTTATTTCATTTTGTATGTTTGTCTCTATTTCTCGATCTAGTTTTTGCCATAACATGCAGTTGCCAACATAACATTTCAGATATTTGTTGACTTTAGAGTCAAATGATTTTCTATTTAAGAGGCATATTTTAGTAAAGAAATGGAATGCCAAACGTATCACCTTCCCTGACTACCTCACTGTCCCCATATTGTGTCTCCCTCACTCATGGACTCTTGCTTGCAGAGGGACAGTCTATTAAAGTCTATTAAGTTGGGACCTCAGAGGAGAGAAGTTGGCTCACTTGTTCTCGATGTGACTGGTGACAGGAGCCCTTCATCAACCTTCAAAGGGATTTTGCAAAAGCTTTTGACTCTGTATCGCACAAGCATCTTCTGGGTGTTCTAGGTTAAAGGAGCCTCGACCGGCACATCACGGTACTGATCGGAAGCACCTATGATAAAAACACAACAAGGGTCATTGCCAATGGAGTGAAATCCTCGATGATTGACATGTCCGTCAATGTTCAGCAAGGTGATCCGATACTTTGATCAAGACACTCCAATGCTATGTCCCTGGAGAAGGTTCAAGAGGCCGCAAGACTACCACTTTAATGTCTGCCGATGACTGGTACTTTTGAGTGGCTCGGTGAAAGGTATGGGAAAAAAGCCAACTCATGGGTTTGAGAGTTCAACCCAGAAAATGCCACAGTGTCTTCATTGAAAAATACTATAATAGCACAGGCAAGTGCTTGTTCAAGGTTAATGGTTGTTCAGCCTGGAAATGGAACGGAGAGGACTTGCACTTGATCCTGCATGAAGAATCTGAAAAATATCTTGGAATGCAAGTGAACCCGTGGGCAGGCATTGTTAAGCTGGAACTGATCGGGCTACTTTATGATTGGATATGGAAGATGAAGATGTTGAACTCCTTCGCTGTCCCGAGGCTCATCTACAAGGCTGACCATGGCAACCTAAAGGGGATCGACCTGAACAAAATAGATGTGCAGATGAGTGTTGAATTTACACATCCACGCCAGACGTCAAATACAATAAGAATACAAGGAGCTCTCTTCATTGGCCTGAGAACAAAGGAAGAGTGGGCCACTCATAGCAAGCTCCCAGCAGGAGTCATCCATCCCTCTTCTGCTCATCTCACACTTCTAGTTGATGATATTACTCCAGTGCTAGCCTTTCTACATTGGCTTCCTGTTAAGGCACGGGCTGATTTCAAGGTTTTACTGCTAACCTACAAAGCCTTACATGGACTTGTCCTGCCTATCTGTCTGATTTGGTGCTGCTGTACATACCTACACATATGCTAGAATTTCTAAGCAAACAGCTGGAGGCAGGGCTTTCGCCTATAGAGTTCAGTTGTTATGGAATTGTCTGCCTATCCATGTGAGAAATGCAGTCTCAGTCTCGACCTTACGTTTTGACTGAAGACTTAGCTCCTCAGTAGGTGTAGTCTGGCCCAGGTGTGCGAATGTGAACAGCAAGTCACTGGAATGACGAACTGTGCTTGCTGTCTCTGCCTAGCCGGCTCTCCTCTCACCAACGGGATTCTCTGCCACTGACCCTATTACGGGGCTGAGAAACTGGCTTAATATTGGTCTACCATGTCGTCCCTAGGAGGGGTGCATCACGTTGTGCCAGGCTTTTTTGAGCTATACTTGAATGGGTTGAGTCACTGATGTGATCTTCCTGTCCGGTCTTGTGCCCTCTCGGGCTCATGCATGGAGGAGATCTTTGTGGGCTGTACTCAGCCTTGTCTCAGGATAGTAAGCTGGTGGTCTGTTGATATCCCTCTAGTGATGTGGGGGCTGTGCTTTGGCAAAGTGAGTGGGGTTGTATCCTGCCTGGTTGGCCCGGGGATATCGTCGGAGCGGGCCACAGTGTCCTCTGACCCCTCCTCCGTCTCAGCCTCCAGGATCTATGCTGCAATAGTCTATGTGCCGAGGGACTAGGGTCAGTCTGTCCTATCTGGTGAAATTCTCCTGTCTTATCTAGTGTCGTGTGAATTTAAGAATGCTCCCTCTAATTCTCTCTCTCTTTCCTCCCCTCCCGGAGGACCTGTGTCCTAGGACCATGCCTCAGGACTACCTGGCCTGATAACTCCTGACTGTCCCCAGTCCACCTGGTTGTGCTGTTGCTCCAGTTTCAACTGTCCTGCCTGCGGCTATGGAACCCTGACCTGTTCACTGAACGTGTTACCTTGTCCCGGACTCTCTTGTCCCGGACTGTCTCTCTCTCTCAGAAAAACTTCAGAAAAAAACTGTAGACCTCCACAAGTCTGGTTCATCCTTGGGAGCAATTTACAAACGCCTGAAGGTACCACGTTCATCTGTACAAACAATGTTCCGCAAGTTTAAACACCATGGGACCACGCAGCCGTTACACCGCTCAGGAAGGAGACGCATTCTGTCTCCTAGAGATGAATGTACTTTGGTACGAAAAGTGCAAATCAATCCCAGAACAACAGCAATGGAACTTGTGAAGATGCTGGAGGAAACAGGTACAAAAGTATCTATATCCACAGTAAAACGAGTCCTATATCAACATAACCTGAATGGCCGCTCAGCAAGGAAGAAGCCACTGCTCCAAAACCGCCATTAAAAAGGCCAGACTACGGTTTGCAACTGCACATGGGGACAAAGATCGTACTTTTTTGGAGAAATGTCCTCTGGCCTGATGAAACAAAAATAGAACTGTTTGGCCATAATGACCATAGTTATGTTTGGGGGAAAAAGGGAGGCATGCAAGCCAAAGAACACCATCCCAACCGTGACGCACGGGGTGGCAGCATCATGTTGTGGGGGTGCTTTGCTGCAGGAGGGACTGGTACACTTCACAAAATAGATGGCATCATGACGTATTTAAATTATGTGGATGTATTGAAGCAATATCTCAAGACATCAGTAAGGAAGTTAAAGCTTGCTCGAAAATGGGTCTTCCAAAGTTGTGGCAAAATGGCTTAAGGACAACAAAGACAAGGTATTGGAGTGGCCATTGTTCAAACAGGTGCCATTAATACAGGTAACGAGTGGAGGACAGAGGAGCCTCTTAAAGAAGAAGTTACAGGTCTGTGAAAGACAGAAATCTTGCTTGTTTGGAGATGAACAAATACTTATTTTCCACCATAATTTGCAAATAAATTCCTTAAAAATCCTACAATGTGATTTTCTGGATTTTTTCCCTCATTTTGTCTGTCATAGTTGAAATGTACCTATGATGAAAATTACAGGCCTCTCATCTTTTAAGTGGGAGAACTTGCACAATTGGTGGCTGACTAAATACTTTTTTGCCCCACTGTACCTGAGCACAGGAGTTTCCTGTTTTAGTTTCAGTCTATAGGCTGGGAGCAACAAAATGTGGTCATGGTCAGATTTTCCAAAGGCAGGGCGGAGGAGGGCTTTGTATGCATCGCGGAAGTTAGAGTAGCAATGATCCAGAATGCAACCAGCTTGTGTCGTGCATTCGATATGCTGATAGAATTTAGGAAGTCTTGTTCTCAGGTTAGCTTTGTTCAAATCCCCTGCTACAATAAATGCAGCCTCCAGTTTACATAGAGTCCAGTGAAGTTCTTTCAGGGACGACGAGTTTTCTGCTTGGGGCGGGAAATACACGGTTGTGACTATAATCAAACAGAATTCTCTTGGATGATAATGCAGTCGGCATTTGATTGTAAGGAATTCTAGGGCAGGTGAACAAAAGGACTTGACTTCCTGTATGTTGTTGTGATCACACCACGTCTCGTTAATCATAAGGCATACACCCTCACTCTTCTTCTTACCAGAGAGATGTTTGGTTCTGTCGGCGCAATGCATGAAGAAACTGGGTGGCTGTACCGACTCTGACAACATATCCAGAGTGAGCCATGTTTCCGTGAAACAAATAATGTTACAATCTCTGATGCCTCTCTGGAAGGCAACTCGTGCCCTAATTTCGTCCACCTTCTTATCTAGAGATTTGACATTGGCAAGTAATATGCTCAGAAGCGGTGGATGGTGTGCTCGCCTTCTTAGTCTGACCAGTAGGCCGCTCCATCTGCCTCTCCTTCAGCGACCGTGTTGTTTTGGGTCGGCCTCTGGGATAAGATCCCAGGTCCGAACAAAGGATCCGATTCAGAAAAGTCATATTCCTGGTCGTAATGTTGGTAAATTGACGTTGCTTTTACATCCAATAGTTCTTCCCGGCTGTATGTGATAACACTTGAGATTTTCTGGGCAAACAATGAAAGAAGTAATGCATAAAGAAATGAGGGATCTGAATCGGGCAACCATCTCTGTCGGCGCCATCTAGCTCTAAATCCATTATCTGTTACTTCTGTTATTACCATGTATATCTCTTTAAGCCTGGCCTTGTTTCGTTCTGAAATATCAAGAACGACTGTTTGATTTTAGGACCTGTAATCTCCATTCCCTGTTTGGGACCTGTTTGATTCTGTAGCCTACCACATTAGTACATCATGTTGCAATCACAATCATCCTGTTCATTCAATTGCTTTACCCTGGTTATATCTAAATAAGTCGTATTTGTTTTGTAAAACATCTACTGTCTCCAGGATTATATTGCCTTGTAAGTTTAAGAACTAATAAATGAACTGTAGTTATAATTCTAACTATTTGATATTTTCTTGCTGTCTTATAGCAAGTGGTGCTGCATCAATAATTTCACACTCCCTTACAGATAGAAGGAAAGGAACTATGGTGAAGGAATGTCTACACTTCTCACCTGTAACGGGTTGCTGTATGAGAAACACTGAGACAGTAGGCCTGGCATCGTGAAGTTGGCCCGCCAGATTCCATCGATTCAGGCCAGAAAGATCCACCGGCTGTGGCACTCAGCAGATGAGTGCACCCGGAGGATAAATCACAGCACAGTTGATTGACAGACTGTGGGAGCAACACCAAGATTCCCTCCCTGACAACAACACAACTGGTTTAGTGACGCTGCAGTGCCCAATCCATGTGATTGGAGGCAGGGAGAAATGCGGAAATGGATCAGCCTGGTAACTGCAGGCCTTTGGCAATGACAAGACCAACAAAACTTGACTTGCTAATCCCTCTTCAGTGAATTCAAGCACGGTCAGTACATTGATGGGCTTAAGTTGAGGGTCAATGTTTATCCCACCCGGATGCTCGCAAGGGAAAGGCCGGAGATGGATTCTTCTTGCAGGTGCTGTCCAGCCACGTATGAATCTTGCTCACACATCCTGGGTCAATGGTTGTCGATCCAAGGAGCCCACATAAATAGGCAAAACAAGGTGTGTGAACTATTAGTAACGGAAGCTGAAAGCAACAGATGGAATTTTATCAAGGAGATGCATATCTCCATGCTGAATGGGAGACTTAGAAAACCTGACTTGATATTTGTGAAGAACTGTGCAGATTTGGAGGTTGATATTACGGTGCGATACGTAGTCAACTTTGACACCCTCGAGGTGGCTAAATCTGAAAAGATTGCACACTACCTCCCTGTTGCTCCATCAATCATAAACAAGCTGCCGTGAGTCGACAGGGCCACCTTCTTTTGCTTCCCTGTAGGGGCCCGGGAGCAAGTGACCTACTCGTAAAAATCTAGTTTTGCAGGTCATGGGAGTATCTCGGTCCTGAAGGGCGGCCTTCGTAAAGCTGATAAACTGGAGAGTCCTGCTCTACTCCATAGATCTTCTGAGAGAATTCCTCTGTGCAGACCAACTCGAGAAAGACGCACCAAGGCACGAGGGTGTTCAAACATCCCGGCGTCACATCAGGCTAAGTGGATAACGCAGCCCCGGGTTGTTTAAACAGCAGGTCCGGGACAAGGTGCTGTTTTCAACTCTCTCTCTCTCTCTACCGCACCTGTTGTCTCTAACTCTGAATGATCGCTATGAAAAGCCAACTGACATTTACTCCTGAGGTGCTGACCTGTTGCACCCTCTACAACCACTGTGATTATTATTATTTGACCCTGCTGGTCATCTATGAATGTTTGAACATCTTGGCCATGTACTGTTATAATCTCCATCCGGCACAGCCAGAAGAGGTCTGGCCACCCTTCAGAGCCTGGTTCCTCTCTAAGTTTCATCCTAGGTTCCTGCCTTTATGGGAAGTTTTTCCTAGCCACGGCGCTTCTACATCTGCATTGCTTGCTGTTTGGGGTTTTAGGATGGGTTTCTATATAGCACTTTGTGACATCGACTGATGTAAAAAAGGGTTTTATAAATTCATTTCATTGCTTGACATTGCTCCCTACTCCATAGAACGAAAACCATAACCGCAGTTGGGAGTCCACTTCGGTGCTCGTCAGAGCATGGTGGAATAGGGGACTCAGATGACAGTGCAGGCCGAAGAGAGTAATAGGGGTTGCTCACGGTGGTTCATCCTAGCATCAGAAATATGTCAACTTAAATCTACATTTTAATATAACAAAAAGTCATAAAGTTACAAATCGATTGTTTGTGCGTGCGTGCATGTGTGTGTGACTCCCTAGCTGCAGGAGAAGCATGCTGAGGTGAGAGGGGTTTGGGGGTGTTGTTGGAGAGTGAGGACACAGACCAAACTCAGCTGGAGAGACTGGAGCATGGAATAACAAACTACCTGCACATAGTCACCAACCTGGACATCACGGTAAGACGCACACACACATACGCACATACCGACAGAGACATACACACACATGCACACTCACTCTCTAGCTTTCATTCATGCCATCTCTCTCTCTCTCTCTCTCTCTCTCTCTCTCTCTCTCTCTCTCTCTCTCTCTCTCTCTCTCTCTCTCTCTCTCTCTCTCTCTCTCTCTCTCTTTCTTTCATTCTTTCTTTCTCCACAAATACTTGACTGTTTGTCTGCTGGTCCACAGGATGACTTGACAGACCCAGATCCAGACCCAGGCTCTCCCAGCCAGCAGAGCCAGAGTCTGAACCAGGTGCTGTAGCTGTACGGCAAGCTGCTCTGGGGGAAGCTAGAGTGGCTCTCCCTGGACATCAGAGACAGCTGCTTGGGACAGAGATGATAACCTGGGATTTCTTCTCTCTCCCTTATCAATGCTGAACTGGATGAAGAATCTCGGGCACACCCTGGTGGATATCTCTTTACTACACGGCAGTGTTTTGCTACCACCTGGATTTATTGATGGAGTTACAGAGTCCTCTGCTGGTGATATACAGCACGACATGGTATGGTACCCGTTGAGGGGTAGGTGGGGTCTGAGTAGGCTACAACTGGCTTCTATAGAGCTCGCCCGCGTGTAGTCCTAAAAACTGGAAATGAGTTTCCTCTGGTTGGTTCAGCATTCCTATAGGGGAAATGAATGTTGAAAGAATGTGGTTATGACAGCTTTAGGAGATCTTATATTTTTTGTTCTGTAAGATAATATCAGTTAACACTACCTTTATGAATGATGTCTTTCTGTGCTTGCTTTGCTGCTTACATAAATGCTTCAAATTTCACAAAAAGTGACATTAGCTGATGAAGATGATCTCATAGAACAAAATGCATACAATCTCCCCAACCTGTGCTTATCAAAATCCTTATTTTCAGCATGAATCCAAAACCCCATTAATTTCCCCATAGGCTTTGGCCAGCGAGCCATGGCGGTGTTAGATCCACAAAAGGACGCCATTAATGGCTCTCTGTTCGAAGCAGGCACTATCAGTGAGGCAAAGTCCACAGAGACTGGACCTATGCTCTTAATTAGATGAGACAATTCTAAAGACTGTTGGCCCCACTTTAAAGTGCCTCTGTGCCAAATTGGAAGAAGACTTGCTACATTATTTTCTCAAATGGGAATATCCACAGAGTAAAGGTAGCCTATTATGTATGGTTTTTCACAGGCATGATAGGAGGGAAAAAACATCCATGGTGGAAATATAGTTGGTTAAAATCGATTACTGTACTGGTTGGAAGAATGGAAGAGGAATATTTATCAAATGCACACTTTTGAAGAATGGTTGGTTTGGAAAAATTTGAGCCAAAAGACTGAATAAAAAGGTCAAGCGAGGGAGAAAGAGTGTGTGTGTTGTATTCTGTATGATTGATATTCAAGAGTCGAAAAAAACATGTTTGGCTATGTCACAGTTTATATTGAAATATGATTTGCTTATTATTTCTGTATTTTCAATATGCATGATGTAGCCTGTTACATGGAATGTTATAACAAATTGAAATCATTAAATGCATCCCATTAAACGGTGTAGGCTATGTAAATAATTAAATGTATAGACGTTATGTAGCCTACCCATGGTTTCTATTTATAGACTACATCCGTATAAGATTAAATCTAATGCAAGAGTGTGGACTTTTGGTATTAGTGCTGGACTCAGTGATTTATTTAGCAGTTTTTAGGTTGCGATTCCATGGTAACGTCAGATAGAAGGATTAGCCAACAGCAACATAATTACTGTAGGCTAATTTATTCCAAGGATACAATGTCACTTGTTGAGTGTAAACAGGTGTCAACTTTCGTTTCGATGCAAAGTTTCCAGTAATAAGGAAGTAAGACACGGAGATTGTCACAATGTAATATTTTAAACCAAAATGCTTTGACAAGTTGGAGAGAGTTGATTGGACAATTGGGCTGGCTCATACGAGCGGATGACAAACTAGAAAATACTGGCGTCACATGATAAATCTAGTCAATGGAATGAGCTCCGTGAAATCAGCGCCAATATGCGACATCAACGTGTCCCAAATAGCTTCAAAATAAAAGTTCTCCATTTACTTGAACACAATGGCTTGTTCGACATTGCCGATTGACTGATATACCAATCCTTGCATCATAAATAACTACTTTGTAGAACAGCCAGTCAGCATTTACCCAGGATGTATGGTGATTTGACTCTCTTGAACAAGGCCAGCATCACACACGCTATCACCATAAGGCCATTTTCTAATAAAAAATCCCCCCTGAAAAAAAGGTTACTTGACTGTTAAAGAATGCTTTTCTGATTTAACAATTTAAAAAAACATATAGTTTAAAGTTCCATGCATTTATTGAAAACACAAACAACATAGAGTCTGGTGTCTAGGTTTCTTCCTAGGTTCCTGCCTCTATGGTTGTTTTCCAAGCCACTGTGCTTCTGCATCTTCATTGCTTGCTCTTTGGGGGTTTAGGCTCGGTATCTGTAAAGCACTTTGTAACAACTGCTGATGTAAAAAGGGCATTATGAAATACATTTGATCAATTGATCAACAGATGTTTGATTCTATAACATTTATTTTAAACTATAGACGTCGTCAGCATAAAAGGGGGGCATTTCAGACTCTCTACAAATAAGATCCAGTTTCATACCATGAAGTTTACCGCAAGTGTCTATTTTTCAGCAGAAAGCTACTTTGACCGCTGACCCCAAAAAATACCCCAATAACCCAAGGCCATTTTTTTTTTTTTTTTTTACAAATCTCTCTCAAAAATACCCCAATGACACAAGGCCTTATTTACAAATCTCTCTCAAAAAAATACCCCAATAACCCAAGACCTTATTTACAAATCTCTTTAAAGAATACCTCAATGACACAAGGCCTTATTTACAGCTCTTTAAAGAATACCTCAACGACACAAGGCCTTATTTACAGCTCTTTAAAGAATACCTCAATGACACAAGGCCTTATTTACAGCTCTTTAAAGAATACCTCAATGACACAAGGCCTTATTTACAGCTCTTTAAAGAATACCTCAATGACACAAGGCCTTATTTACAGCTCTTTAAATAATACCTCAATGACACAAGGCCTTATTTACAGCTCTTTAAAGAATACCTCAATGGCACAAGGCCTTATTTACAGCTCTTTAGAGAATACCTCAATGACACAAGGCCTTATTTGCAGGTCTCTAAAAAATACCCCAATGTCACAGATCTTCACAGTATGACACAGGATCCCATTAGTAGAGGGTCTGAGCATTCCAAAACAACAACTTTTATAGTTTTAAAAGTACAATACTAAGCAGATGTACAGGGCTGACAACTTCTGTAGTTTAAATGGTACAGTAGAAATGTGATGTGTAGAGCTAAAATGAAAAAACTATTTAGAGGGTGCAACAGTTCAACACTTCAGGAGTCAATGTCAGTTGGCTTTTCATAGCTATGTATTCAGAGGTCAAGACAGCAGGCCCGGGAAAGAGAGAGAGAGACATTGTTATTTTTATTGTTTATTTCACTTTATATATTGACTTTATATATTATCTACTATTATCTGTTAACACATGTTTCCCATGCCAATAAAGCCCTTGAATTGAATTCAATTGAATTGACAGAAGGGGCCAAAACAGCAGGTCCGGGACAAGGTAGCACACCCGATGAATCAGGTCAGGGGTCCCCAGTTGCAGGCAGAACAGTACAACTGGACCAGCAGCACAACTGGATGGACTCGGGAAGGGGACAGCCAGGAGTCGTCAGGCCAGGTAGTCCTGAGGCATGGTCCTCGAGAGCATTTCTAAGATCACAGTACACCAGATAACAACCTGGCACATAGGCTATTGCAGCATACATACTTGGGACTTTCAAAGTTTGTTATTTGATTTCAATAATATATTGTTTGTATTTTGGATAAATGTATGTTTAAGCAATTTTAAATTCACCCTTAGCGTCATTGGCATTGGATGCGTCTGGTTTTCTGGCATTGGAAACAACCTGGTGCATCTGATTTTCAGGGATACAATACCTTCAACCTAGGTTCCCTTTCCCGTGAAAACCAAACGTGGGAACTCCGCTCAGGCGTTTCTTTTACCCCTGCTAAATTAGGTTGCTTAATAACTTTTATTTTGAAAATGTGCTGTATGATTACATGACCTAGATGTCGCTGGGTTCACAACACAGTGGCTATAATGGTAACGCTAAAGACAACTTTTACGAAAATGTGTCGTTTTTAATGTAGGCCCACGACAAGATAGTGCTGTCTCTGAGTTCGAGTGGAGTTAGGCCACACGAGGAGAACATGTATTTATAATGTCGAGGTAGGCATTCTATATCACTATATTGATTAACATTCAGACTTCAACGATTGGCCCGTGACAATGTTGTCCAGCGTCTGGTTACATTATTGAGAAAATCATGTCTTAGTAAAGTCACGCGAACTGATTTTTGCTTCTACGTTTGGGAGTGAACTCTAGAAACTAGCTTAGTTGATAAAGCCGAAACAATTGGTGGCAGGGTGTTCTGAAGTTCTGGCTAGTCCTAGTAGCCAACAGCAGCTTCGCCATGTCGGAGAGGACACCGCTCCTGCACTATCGTCTCTCCACAAGCGTCAATGAGCAGTCGGGGGAGCATCATACTACATGTCTGCCTGGGGAGACTGTGGAGCAGCCCCTGGCTTTTTCCAGACTGAAGTCGGCGCACCAGAGTCGTCCCAAAAAACTCTCCACATTCTTTGGGGTGGTGATACCCACCTTACTGTCTATGTTCAGCGTGGTGGTCTTCCTACGAATTGGTGAGTATAGCCTACGGTTATTTATGACAGTGTCCACAATATAGCTTTATTTTAGGCCCATGTTGGTAAATTTGAGCCAGTTGAATTCTACATCGGGCATAAATTAAAGTTGGAATCAGGAAAGTTAACTCTCACGACCTCTACAAACCAGAATGTGAAAAAAAAAATGTTAACGTTAAAATATAATTTTATTCAACATTCTTGAATATAAATACAGGCCTGATGGGAACATTTTTTTTTCGGTAAACTTTCCAAATGTCGACAAAAAATACGCTAGACAAGGTGGGATCTTCTTGTGTCAGTAAAACGAATGCAATTATTAGATTACAAATTAAGGAAATTATTAAATTCACACGGTGGTGAAAGTGCAAGGTGATGAGTTAAATGCGACTTTTCAATAAATATCGAGTCTTATTCTGGTGATTTGATCGTCGATGTTTGGCTGTTTTTTAACAAAATAATATCGGTATTTTGTCGTTATGTAGGCTATATGTGCGCTCTAGCCAAAAGCGGGCAGATACCAATTTTGGTTTTTGAAGTGGGGGAACATTATTTGGTGGGGGATTTGGGGTCCTCTCAATTTTGGGGGGCATCTGAAGCTATTTTCCTTGCATTTCTACAAAATCTAATAAGGCCCTCCTAGCCGTCTCTATTTAGAACGACAAAAAGTAAGCAAAAATGCCCACGGTCATCTAGGTAAGAGATCATTATTAAATATGCTTAAATGATTGCAGTGGCGACCCGAAGTTCAGGGCTCTTTTGAGCCCCACATTTTTAGCATAAAAAAACAACAATAAAACAAACAAAAAAACAAACATTTTAGGGGTGGCTTGCATGTTATTTTGGCATTAATAGGTGTCACATATCAGTTTGCAAACAATGTAAAATAATACATATTTGAGTTAATAAAGCAGCATACAAACATGGTCTCTTTTTTTTGTTTTCTTGAGTAAGGCAGCTCCAAAATGCAGGTATTTCCGCCGAGCTCAGTGCTTTCTGTGGTGGTGGGGCAAGCCATCAGAAAATACGGCGCATTGCACCGTGATTGGCTTAGTGTTCTGTCACTCATAAGGACACTAAGTCACCTCCAAGTCTTAAGGGTAGAGCTCTCAAATTCAAGCCCCTTGGGTGCTGCCATAAAGTTACATTAGAAGTGCCTATCCAAGAAGACTCAAGGTCATTGGCCACAGATAAAATGATGTCAAATCACGTTGTATCTACAGTAGCTTTGATTGTACTGATCTAAATCTGATCTGGACATTCTAAATCTTAGCTAGCAGTCATCATGAATCAAGTCGACAAACTACTGGCAAATCCTTTTTAATCCTTCTCATATGAAGATAAATAATGAAGAGCAATTTATAGATAAAATGTATCGGGTGCGTAACTGGTGGCAGGGAAGTGAAACACATGAGAATGGTGAATAGCCGGAGCAGTTTAATATATAAAACTAACGGAGTACAAAACAACAAACATAGGGGTACAAAAGTAAGGCACCAGTAACACATAGCATGAGTACTTACAAATAAACAATTCCCCACAAGGACATGGGGGGGGAAACAGAGGGAAAATATACAACATGTAATTAGGGAATTGAAAACAAGACAAAAAAATGGAACATGAAAAATGGATCGGCGATGGCTAGAAGACCGGTGACGTCGACCGCCGAACAAGGAGAGGAACCGACTTCGGTAGAAGTCGTGATAGCACCCCCCCCTCCCCCTTGATGCGAGGCTCCAGCAGCGCACCGGCCTCGTCCCGACACCGGCCTCGTCCTGGCGATAAGACCTCAGAAACCTACCCATATCCTGGTTAACTCTCTCCACCTGCCCATTACTCCTGGGGTTAAATCCTGAGGTAAGGCTGACCGAGATGCCCAGACGTTCCATGAACGCCCTCCAGACCCTCGACGTGAACTGGGGACCCCGATCAGACACTATATCCTCAGGCACCCCATAGTGCCGGAAGACGTGAGTAAACAGGGCCTCCGCAGTTCATAGGGCCGTAAGGAGACCGGGCAAAGGGAGGAGACGACAGGACTTAGAAAAACGATCCACAACGACCAGGATCGTGGTGTTACCCTGTGAAGGTGGAAGATCGGTTATGAAACCCACCGACAGGTGCGACCACGGGCCATTGTGGAACGGGTAAGGGTTGTAACTTACCTCTGGGCAGGTGCCTAGGAGCCTTACACTGGGTGCAAACCGAGAAGGAGGAAACATAAATAAACAATTCCCGACAAGAACATGGGGGAAACAGAGGGAAAATATACAACATGTAATTAGGGAATTGAAATCAGGTGTGTGTGAAAACAAGACATGGAAAATGGATCGGCGATGGCTAGAAGACTGGTGACGTTCTCTTTTCCTAGTTTAAAATGATAAACATTCAACATTGGCCATGCTGTCAATGAAGCATGGTTTGTGTCGCTCAAAAAACAACTTAACTTGGAACTGCAAAATCTGATTTTAGTGAGTTCAAGACAACTGGGACCTCGGGGAAAAACAAGCTACGACTGGGAAAATACATTTTGGACTTTCATCCAACTCGGAATTGTAAATTCATAACGCTGCCTCTTTCTAGAGCTACGACCTGAAGATCGGTGACTTCATCATGATTCAACCTTTCTATATATTCGAGTTCCCAGTTGTCTTGAAAGCACCATAAATCCAGAGAATCCCAGACTTTGATGAAAACTTTTGCCCAAGAAGGACCGCCGTGCCACCTTCCTGAGGTCCAAAAGTGTCTGGTATGCTGCTGCATAAATTATGTAATATGCCAGGGTGATATGCATACTGTAGCTAAGAAAGTAATACTATGTGTATGTTGTGTAGTAAGATGTTAGTAGCCCATGTGCCTCACCCTAATAATTTGTCTATTTTTCACCTCTTAATTTTGCCTACTGTTCTGACTTGGTGGTGAACATGTAGCCTATGAGCTGTTTTTGATAAATGTAATCATTGAATGTTGTAATTTTCATTGTCTGCTTATATGCCCCCTTTATTTATCCTATGGTTCTGACTGTTGTACAGGGAGAACACTGTAAGAATGGCCCATGTTCTTAATTCTGTCACTGTTCATTTCAAAGGTGCTGAACAAATAGTTTTACTGACTACGTCCTAGCTTGCTCGTTAATGTCTTAATCAAAATTACGAATAGCCTCTTATCCGCTTGTTGTCCCCTTATGCCATAGTTTGTACATCTCAATTGTCAGTAGAAAGCACATTTGTTTAACTTATGGCTGGGGGCAGTATTGAGTAGCTTGGCTGAATAAGGTGCCCAGATTAAACTGCCTGCTACTCAGTCCCAGTTGCTAATATATGCATAGTATTAGTATATTTGGATAGAACACTCTGAAGTTTCTAAAACTGTTTGAGTATAACATAATTCATATGACAGGCAAAAACCTGAGATAAAATCCAACCAGGAAGTGGGAAATCTGAGGTTGGTCGTTTTCCAACTCATTCCCTATTGAAGATACAGTGGGATATTGGTCATGTTGCACTTCCTATGGCTTCCACTAGATGTCAACAGTCTTTAGAACCTAGTTTGATGCTTCTACTGTAAAGTGGGGGCGAATGAGAGGGGAATGAGTCGGAGGTCTGGCAGAATGCTTCGTGCTCGTGAGTCTTGTTCATGTGGGAGGTAGCTTGCGTACCATCGCAATTCTACAGGCAAAGGAATTCTCCGGTTGGAACATTATTGAAGATTCATGTTAAAAACATCCTAAAGATTTATTCTATACATCGTTTGACATGTTTCTACGGACTGTAATGTAACTTTTTGACATTTTGTCTGCTCCTAGTGAACGTGCTTTGTGACTTCGCGCTTCGTGACATAACACGCTAACAAAAGTAGCTATTTGGACATAAATGATGGACATTATCGAACAAAACAAACATTTATTGTGGGACTGTGATTCCTGGGAGTGCATTCTGATGAAGATCATCAAGTGAATATTTATAATGCTTTCTGACTAATGTTGACTGCACAATATGGCATATCTTTTTGGCTTGTTTGGTCTCTGAGCGCCGAACTCAGATTATAGCATGGTTTGCTTTTTCCGTAAAGCTTTTTTGAAATCTGACACAGAGTTTGCCTTAAGGAGAAGTGTATCTAAAGTTCCATGCATAACACTTGTATTTTCATCAACATTTATGAGTATTTCTGTAAATTGATGTGGCTCTCTGCAAAATCACTGGATGATTTTGGAACTACTGAACACAATGCGCCAATATATACTGACATTTTTTTATATAAATATGAACTTTATTGAACAAAACATATATGTATTGTGTAACATGAAGTCCTATAAGTGTCATCTGATGAAGATCATCAAAGGTTAGTGATTAATTTTATCTCTCTTTCTGATTTTTTTTGACTCCTCTCTTTGGCTGGAAAAAAGGGACTTGGCTCTGACCTAACAATTGTTTGTGGTGCTTTTGCCGTAAAGCCTATTTGAAATCAGACACTGGTGGGATTAACAAGAAGTGTCTTAAAAATGGTGTGAAATACTACTATATTTGAGGAATTTTAATTTTGGGATTTCTGTTGTTTTGAATTTGGCGCCCTGCACTTTCACTGGCTGTTGTCATATCGATCCCGTTAGCGGGATCTCAGCCCAAAGAAGTTTTAAGCAATTCAGCCATATCAACTATATATTTTTTTATAGTCAGTAAATGAGACTGTTTCACTGCCAGACATGGCTCCGCTGATAGCCAGGTAGGTGTAGCAGTGGTAAGGTGTTGGGACTGCTGTTGGGACTCTTATGTAGGCCCTAATAGTTTGTGGGCACCGTTTGTCATCGTTATATTGCAGTTAATGTATTGTTTAGTGTTGTATAGTGGCTTTGCTGGCATTCATCTCACTTTTAAAACATTTTTTACCCACCAAGATGTACATGCTTAAATCACCACTGAGTGATTGATTAGACTGAACTAGATCAATGATAATTAAATCAATATTGTTGCACCTTTTAACCAATAGCCGAACAAATAAACAACTCTTACAAAGTACAGACTTAAAGAATAAAAGATTATCAAGCCATCATCTATATCAAATTTCAGCCAGACCGCCCAGCCAGCCTGAACCACCTGCACGCCCAACCCTTGTCACTCTAGTCAATAACTCAAATCTCTCCCCAACACAACTTCTTTCCCATGTTTTTTTTTAATGTCTCAGGGCAAAGGTTTGGAAAACATCCATTTAATAAAATCACACACACGCTACCATTCAAAAGTTTGGGGTCACTTCGAATTGTCCTTGTTTTTTGAAAGAAAATCACTTTTTTGTGCATTAAAATAAGATCAAGTTGATCAGAAATGCAGTGTAGACATTGCTAATGTTGTAAATGACTGTTGTAGCTGGAAACAGCAGATAAATAATAATTTGAATATCTATGTAATTCATTGGACAGTGACCATTTTTTTTGTTATTTTGGTTCTGTACTCTAGCACTTTGAAAGGAAACAATAACAATGAGGGTGACGTGCAGACTCCGCTTTAATTTGAGGGTATTTTCATACATATTGGATGAACCGTTTAGAAATTATAGCTCCTTTTTGTACATGCCCCCCCATTTTAAGCTACTACAAGTTTTTGTTAAATTGGCTTCAGATGTGTGTCGTTAGGCAGTCGAAATTAATTTGTGTCGTTAGTGAATGCAGGAGAGCTGTTGATGAAAAGTATTGATTCTAGACTATGCTATTGCCTTTGGAGGTTGTTGTTGGGGTGTGACAACATGAGAAAGGTAGCAGTGTCATTGCAAATTAAGCTGGCCGTCATAAGGCTCAGAAATGAAAATCAATCAGGAACATTGCAAAAACCCTGGGCATGCCCAAGTCAACAGTTTGGTTCATCATTAACAAGAAAAAAACAACCGGTGAACTCAATTATGTCAAAAGACCCAGTAGACTGAGGAAGACCACTGTAGTGGATGACCGGAGAATACTCTCTATGGTAAATAAACCCCCCCTGACAACAGCCCAACAGATCAGAAACACTCTCCTGGATGCAGGTGTAGATGTGTCAGTCTACCATACGTAGAAGACCACACCAGCAGGACTACAGAGGGTACACTACAAGATGCAAAGTAGAGGTTGACCGATTAGGATTTTTCAATGCCGATACAGATACCGATTTATTGGAGGACCAAAAAATCAGAACGATTAAATCAGCCTATTTATAAAAATAAATAAATAAAAAAAGTATTTCTTTGTAATAATGATAATTACAACAATACTGAATTAACACTTATTTTAACTTAATATAATACATCAATACAATCAATTTGGCCTCAAGTAAATAATGAAACATGTTAAATTTGGTTTAAATAATGCAAAAACAAAGTGTTGGAGAAGAACGTAAAAGTGCAATATGTGCCATGTAAGAAAGTTAACGTTTCAGTTCCTTGCTCAGAACATGAGAACATATGAAAGCTGGTGGTTCCTTTTAACATGAGTCTTCAATATTCCAAGGTAAGAAGTTTTAGGTTGTAGTTATTATAGGACTATTTCTCTCTATACCATTTGTATTTCATTAACCTTTGACTATTGGATGTTCTTATAGGCACTTTAGTATTGCCAGTGTAACAGAATAGCTTCCGTCCCTCTCCTCGCTCCTACCTGGGCTCAAACCAGGAACACATTGACAACAGCCACCCTCGAAGCAGCGTTAACCATGTAGAACAAGGGAAACAACCACAGGCTCAGAGCGAATGATGTTTGAAACGCTATTAGCCCGTGCTAACTAGCTAGCAATTTCACTTCGGTTACACCAGCCTCGTCTCGGGAGTTGATTAGGTTTGAAGTCATAAACAGCGCAATGCTTGACCCACAACTAAGAGCTGCTGGCAAAACGCACGAAAGTGCTGTTTGAATGAATGTTTACGCGCCTGCTTCTGCCTACCACCGCTCAGTCAGATACTTGTATGCTTGTATGCTCAGTCAGATTATATGCAACGCAGGACAACGCTAGATAATATCTAGTAATATCATCAACCATGTGTAGTTAACTAGTGATTATGATTGATTGTTTTTTATAAGAAGTTTAATGCTGGCTAGCAACTTACTTTGGCTTACTGCATTTGAGTAACAGGCAGTCAGCTTGTGGAGTGCAACGAGAGAGAGGCAGGTCGTTATCGAGTTGGACTAGTTAACGGTAAGGTTGCAAGATTGGATCCCCGAGCTGACAAGGTGAAAATCTGTCTTTCTGCCCCTGAACGAGGCAGTTAACCCACCGTTCCTAGGTAAAAATGAAAAAAAAAAACTGCAATCGGCGCCCAAAAATACAGATTTCCGATTGTTATGAAAACTTGAAATCGGACCTAACTAATCGACCATTCCGATTAATCGGTCAACCTTTAATGCACACCACTGATAAAGCTGAAGAATAGAAAAGCAAGATTACCGTTTGCTAAAAAGCACCTAAAAGAGCCCCAAGAGTTCTGGAGAAAAGTGTTGTGGACAGATGAGACAAAGATTAATATGTACCAGAGTGATGGAAAGTGTGGAGGGGGTGTTATGGCTTGGGCCTGTATGGCTGCCAGTGGAACAGGCTGACTTGTCTTCTCGATAATGTGACTGCAGACAGAAGTAGTACAATGAATTCTGAGGTCTACAGATATTTTATCTGCTTAGATAAAACTAAATGCCTCAACTCATTCGATGGCACTTCATCATGCAACAAGACAATGATCCTGAACATACTGCTAGAGCAACGAAGGGGTTTTTGATGGCCAAAAAGTGGAAAATCCTTGACTGGCTGAGTCAATCACCAGATCTGAATACTTTTGAGCATGCATTTTACATGCTGAATATGAGAGTTGAGATTGCCTGCAATGACAACAAGCTCAGTCCGATGATGCCGTGATCGATCCCGCTCCAGAGTACAGGCCTTGGTGTAATGCTCATTCCTTTGACGATAAATGCAAATCTGATCATCACCCCTGGTGAGACACAACCGTGACTCGTCAGTGAAGAGCACTTTTTACGTGTCTTGTCTGGTCCAGCGATGGTGGGTTTGTGCCCATAGGCGACGTTGTTGCTGGTGATGTAAGGCAGGTTCTCATCAGACAACAGGCCTACAAGCCCTCAGTCCAGCCTCTCTCAGCCTATTACGGACAGTCTGAGCACTGATGGAGGGATTGTGCGTTCCTGGTGTAACTCAGGCAGTTGTTGTTGCCATCTTGTAGCTGTCCCGCAGGTGTGATGTTCGGATGTACTGATCCTGTACAGGTGTTGTTACACATGGTCTGCCACTGCGAGGACGATCAGTTGTCTGTCCTGGCTCCCTGTAGCCCTGTCTTAGTGGTAGGTGAAAATTTCTGTTAATTGAATGATTAGAATATACTGCCCTGAAACATATAATTAAATGGAATTGATTAGAATGTATGAAATCATAATCAATAAATGTGTAGTCCTAGTCAGAATTAGGGTAAAACAATATGCCTTTATGCTATTTTAAACACAGACTGTCTGAGCTTGATGCCGACCTGACTAGAAATTTGGGAGAGAACGGGGAGTACGTCTCAAGGACAAAGTCACTATCTCTGTCGGCTGGGAAGTGAGACGTGTGTGCGTAGCAGGACATGTTTGTGTGTATGTGTGTGCGTATGTTTATGTGGGCGTGAGAAGTCGGTATAAAATGAATTGATTTTGTATTCTTGACTTCAGAACGTTCCGTGAATAAACCTTTGACTATTTAGCTGGGCCTCCGTCTGTTTCATTCGACCAGGATCTTACAAATACTGGTTTGCAGACAGAGTAATATAATTAAATTGGGTGATGTACCTGGAGAACATAATTCTCCTATCACTTAGGCGTCTCGCAGTACGGACATGGCAATTTCTTGCCCTGGCCACATCTGCAGTCCTCATGGCTCCTTGCAGCATGCATGAGGCACAAGTTTTTTGTTGTTGTTGTTGATTATCTTTGAATGACAGGGTCCTGAAAAAGGGATGTTTCTTTTTTTTGCTGAGTTTAGTACTGTAGAGCTATTTTTACTGGCACACAATATAGCTGGAATCACCCCATCCTAACAATCTCCAGTATCAACGTTTGCAAGCAAACAAAAATGGGGAGAATGTAGACATGCTGAGATAAAAGAACTTACTCTTTTCCAGAATTCAGCCAGCCTTCACAAGACCACAACATATGCAAATATGTCCCCTTTTGTGCTTTACACCTCCAACAGAATAATAACATTTCTGAGTGAATGATATTCAGTTTCACTGGCATATAATATGTTCTATGGATGGTCTTAAACTGCAGTATTTTATGTCTGAGGTTATATGAACATTACAGAGCATTCAAAGACATCGGTTTCCATTCATCATCATCATCCGTCTCCCAGGGCTTCCTCACATTTTTGTTTGACATGTTTTGTCATCTGTAAAAGTCTCTATCAACCCTTGATATATTTTGGATATCAATTTTAGAGGTTTGCCAGACTGCCTTACAATAGGTTCAATCTTTGAAGCGTCTGGCTTGTCCAGTGTTTACTGCACGAGAGAATAAAGTGTTGCATCTGCAAAAAGGTTCACCTCAGTGCAGTCAGACTGGTCTTCCCTGGTTGCCTGACACCATCTGATCCTACTCAGATGAAGCATTTCAAATAATTACCTTGGTGTACATTTATACATTGATTCTATTCTTAGATAATATAATGGCTCAATAACTGAAGTGACCATTATTCCCAGATCCCAGACTGTAGTCTACCCATCAACTCAAGATGGAACTTTGTATCCATTCACTGATTGTTATAATATACTGCAAAATTCACCTGAGCTCTGAAAACTGGTCTTCCCTGGCTGTCTGACACTGCAGGGACACCTTTCACCATCTGATCCTGCTAAGACATGATGAGCACTGTGCACCATAACAGTGAAGCCTGTAGAGCTGTTTATACTGTGTCAGTGTAACAAGTAGGAAATTAGCTAGGGAAACTGACAGATCAATAAAGTTATATTGCCTGAAAAAATGTCTGAGCATCTACAGTTTCATCATTTGACTCAGCATGTCTCATGTCCCCCCTGTCCCCAGTGATGCCCCTGGTTAGAAGACATGCCAATTCGGGAGGTGGCGTACTCACTATATATAATGTAAAGAAACAAATATGAGATCAGTAAAGTTGAAAATGCGATGGAAACCCATTTAACTTGTATGTTTTATTCAGTAGTGATTAATTTACATCTGTCCCTCATTTTAAGGTCAACCCTGTTACATGAACTAAACTCTCGTTTTATTATGGTGAACCTATTCCTTTTTACAGTGTAAAAGCAGGTGAGCTGGTTCTATTCTCATTGGCCATTTTCTGGTGGAAAACGAAGCAGGTTGAGCAGAACACTTCAACCAAGAGCGTCTGCTAAATGACTTAAATGTAAATGTAATAGAAAAGCTTGAAATGTTTTAGCAATTCTGCGTTCAGTTGCTACTCCCTGATACACACATCATGCTTTGATTACCCCTGTCACAATGAGATTTATGGATTTAAAGTGAAATCTTCAACCCTGTAATCTTCAACTTGGCACTTACTATAGGCATTTTTTTGTTTTTAACCGCTTGATGGGAATAACGTGTTGTCATAAAGAGCACTTTCAATCTTGAAATTAGTTGAAATCAAACCATTTTTTACCACGTTACACTTGATGGAATGACCCTTGTACCACTTGGAAAGTCCCTTGATGTGTTACAGCACAAAGGTATGAACTTTTGAGAGGTATGGAGAAAAAGTAGGTTCACGGATAGGGCCTACTGGAGTGAGTGCTTCCCAGGACACATTGGGAATGGACTGTTATGGCGGTCATAGTCATGATAATAATATGTAAGACAACCATTTTCTTATTGGAGGAATAGAGTAGTTTGAAGTGGACTAACTTTGAGTAAAATGTAGTTCTAGCTCTTGGAAGAAATGGCTTTATTGCCTCGTACCATAACTTCGAAGATATGTTTACAAATACAATCCCCATTCATTAATATCTCATCTGTTTTCTTTGTTCAGAGGTGTTTCATTCTATCACACGGTAAGTAAAGTGGTCTCTGTGTTCTCTCTCCTGCCTTAATGTGCTACCCCCTCTGTTTTCTCAACTAACATCAAGGCGGTGGCCCGTTCCTGTAGGTTCATGCTCTACAACATCCGCAGAGTACGACCCTGCCTCACACAGGAAGCGGCGCAGGTCCTAATCCAGGCACTTGTCATCTCCCGTCTGGATTACTGCAACTCTGTTGGCTGGGCTCCCTGCCTGTGCCATTAAACCCCTACAACTCATCCAGAACGCCGCAGCCCGTCTGGTGTTCAACCTTCCCAAGTTCTCTCACGTCACCCCGCTCCTCCGCTCTCCACTGGCTTCCAGTTGAAGCTCGCATCCGCTACAAGACCATGGTGCTTGCCTACGGAGCTGTGAGGGGAACGGCACCTCAGTACCTCCAGGCTCTGATCAGGCCCTACACCCAAACAAGGGCACTGCGTTCATCCACCTCTGGCCTGCTCGCCTCCCTACCACTGAGGAAGTACAGTTCCCGCTCAGCCCAGTCAAAACTGTTCGCTGCTCTGGCCCCCCAATGGTGGAACAAACTCCCTCACGACGCCAGGACAGCGGAGTCAATAACCACCTTCCGGAGACACCTGAAACCCCACCTCTTTAAGGAATACCTAGGATAGGATAAGTAATCCTTCTCACCCCCCCCCCCTTTTAAGATTTGATGCACTATTGTAAAGTGACTGTTCCACTGGATGTCATAAGGTGAATGCACCAATTTGTAAGTCGCTCTGGATAAGAGCGTCTGCTAAATGACTTAAATGTAAATGTAAATGTTTTGCCCCTTGTCTCATACCTCTGCTGCTGTGGTGTAGAAACACACAGGCTGAACAGCTACCAGTTTGAGAGACAATAATACAATTCCACATAACATAAGCACTGCAGTGCATTGGGTCTTATCTGGAACAATGTAGTGCTTATGTTTCAACAATGCATAGGAGCAATAGGAGTGCTGCCCAGTGAATTGGAAAAGTTCTGTTTTTGTTAAAAGCATGAAATAACTTGTTATGCATTTTGACCTATTGTTGAATGTTGCAAGGAAATAGTAACATTGTAGAAGTTTGGTATTTTGCCATAGGCTATTATCAATATAAAAAAACTATTTTCAGTCTAAACTGATTTTGTGACATCAACAACATTTCTTAAACGGATCTGAATTAGAGGTTGACCGATTATGATTTTTCAAAGCCGATACCGATTATTGGAGGACCAAAAAAGCCGATACCGATTTTTTTTAAATCTGCCAATAAAAAATATTAAAAAATTAAAGTATTTCTTTGTAATAATGACAAATACTGAACAAACACTTATTTTAACTTAATATAATAGATCAATAAAATCAATTTAGCCTCAAGTAAATAATGAAACATGTTCAATTTGGTTTAAATAAATGCAAAAACAAAGTGTTGGAGAAAGTAAAAGTGCAATATATGCTAACGTTTCAGTTCCTTGCTCAGAACATGAGAACATATGAAAGCTGGTGGTTCCTTTTAACATGAGTCTTCAATATTCCCAGGTAAGAAGTTTTAGGTTGTAGTTATTATCGGAATTATAGGACTATTTCCCTCTATACCATTTGTATTTTGTTAACCTTTGACTATTGGATGTTCTTATAGGCACTTTAGTATTGCCAGTGTAACAGAATAGCTTCCTTCCCTCTCCTCGCTCCTACCTGGGCTCAAACCAGGAACACATTGACAACAGCCACCCTCGAAGCAGCGTTAACCATGTAGAACAAGGGAAACAACCACAGGCTCAGAGCGAGTGATGTTTGAAACGCTATTAGCCCGTGCTAACTAGCTAGCCATTTCACATCGGTTACACCAGCCTCATCTCGGGAGTTGATAGGTTTGAAGTCATAAACAGCGCAATGCTTGACGCACAACGAAGAGCTGCTGGCAAAACGCACGAAAGTGCTGTTTGAATGAATGTTTACGCGCCTGCTTCTGCCTACCACCGCTCAGTCAGATACTTAGATACTTGCATGCTCAGTCAGATTATATGCAGCGCAGGACACGCTAGATAATATCTAGTAATATCATCAACCATGTGTAGTTAACTAGTGATTATGATTGATTGTTTTTTATAAGATAAGTTTAATGCTGGCTAGCAACTTAGCTTGGCTTACTGCATTCATGTAACAGGCAGTCTCCTTGTGGAGTGCAACGAGAGCGAGGCAGGTCGTTATTGTGTTGGAATAGTTAACTGGTTGCAAGATTGGATCCCCCGAACTGACATGGTGAAAATATGTTGTTCTGACCCTGAACAAGGCAGTTAAACCACCGTTCCTAGGCCGTCATTGAAAATAATAGTGTTCTTAACTGACTTGCCTAGTTAAATACATTTTTTTTTTTTTTTTTTACAATCGGCAGATTGGCTCCCAAAAATACCGATTTCCAATTGTTATGAAAACTTGAAATCGGCCCTAATTAATCGGCCATTCTAATTAATTGGTCGACCTGTAATCTGAATGCCTTGCATGATGTTTTGGTTAATAATGACATGACTCTGTCTCAACTGTGTAGTTAAGGTGAAAGCTAATGAGAATTCCCCACTGCACGTTCTTATAGACAATTACTGTGAATTCCAGTTTCAACTTCCTGTAGGAAAGTTGTTCCACCACTTGTTAAATCACCAAAACCCAGTACCCATTAGGGACTTTGAGATTATTTGAATTCGTTGTGTTTAACCATAGTGTGGCCCTTGTGTTCTCTCCTCCTCAGGTTTCGTGGTGGGCCAGTGTGGGCTGTATCAGGCCATAGCCATGTTCTTAGTGGCCTACTTCATCATCAGTATGACCGTGCTGTCTGTGTGTGCCATCTCAACCAATGGAGCCCTGGACGCAGGAGGGGCCTACTGTATCCTCCTCAGCAACACACACACACACACACACACACACACACACACACACACACGGATGAATATGATAGTCAGATGTATAGACATATTATTTCAGGGGATGTATGAATGCCTTTCTCACACCACCCCATATACTTTACACACACTCCACCTCAGTGTTCTTTCTATTTCATTAATGTAGCATTGCATTCGTTCAGGTATCGGTGTGTGTGTGCCATTGAATGGCTGGTATTGCTTTCATTTTTATCTGTAAGACACATTGTGAGAGGTGGGTGTATGTCTGTGCCTATTCTTTCAGTGCCTTCACTACACTTTAGTGTGCACATACAAACACACACTCTCTCTCACACACACATTGACCCAGCCTTAACTCCCTCCTCCCCTAGACATGATAAGTCGTGCATTGGGGCCAGAGTTTGGGGGCAGTCTAGGTGTTATGTTCTTCCTGGCTAATGTGTGTAGCAGTGCCCTCTATATACTGGGTCTGGTTGAGGCCATAGTAGCAACTTTTGGGCTTCCAGAAGGTATACAGCCATACTCTCTCCCTTTTCCTGCTTTGTTTGAAGGTCAATGTTTTTTGGGATAGATCTTGTCCTGGAGGCAGAGCTGTGCGATTTCCACAAGATGGGCCAGCGGTCAAGTCAAGATTGGCTATATATTGTAAAAATTTATGAAATTAATTAAAGGTTAGGCATAATGTTGGAAGTGTGGTGTGGTTTAAAATCAAATTTTATTACTTTTTGGCTGTGACAGCTAGTGACTGCCCTGCAGAGCTGCCTCCAGTACATGAGCCATCCCAATAAATGCTGGCCTGCGCTATGTTTACATTGACAGACTAGTTTTCTAGTATTTTTGTATTTGATCTAAAACTAATCTGATTTCACAATGGCTACTAATGCATTGCATGCCCATGTTAATGCTCATTGAATTAAACTGAATACATTTAAATCAAACTGAATTGGATTCCCACCCTTTGTGACCTTTCATGGTCTGTTTCAGCTTTCACCCTTTCACCCTCATTCCTTCACTCTCTCATTAGCCCCCTACACCTTTTAACCTACTCACCACCATCCGTTCCTTCCCACTCCAGATGGGGTGAGCCCAGCGGGTTCCCTCCAGGTGTTGCCAGCTGGGTATTGGTGGTCGTTGCTCTATGCCACCGGCATCCTCCTACTCTGCCTGCTTGTGTGTCTGGTGGGGGCAGAGATCTATGCCAAGGCCTCCTTCATCATCTTCCTGGTGGTCATGATGGTGCTGGCCAGCGTCTTTATCAGCTTCTTCGCCATGCGCCCGCGTACCATCCTCCTGCCTGCCGCCCTGCCTGTCCACAACAAAACAGGGCCACAGCCACCCAACATGGCCAACTTTACCGGCTTTAAACTGGACACACTGCTGGGCAACCTGGATGGTGAGTAAGGGGTGTGTGTGTGCTACTCCCCAACATACACGTGTGTGTGCTTAATGCACTGTATGTGTCATTCTAAATAGAATTTAGCTTGATTTAAGGCTGCAATATATCACTTTTTGGGCGCCACTACCAAATTCACATTGAAAGCTCTATAACACACATTTCTTTCTCCTTGAAAGCAAATCTAAAAAGCAGTAGATCTGATCTGTGCGCTATGCTTCCTGTTCTTGAGTTTGGTTTTTGCATCTTTTACATTTGGTTTTGTGCACCAGCTTCAAACAGCTGAAAATACAATATTTTTGGTTAAGGAAAATCTATTTCACAGCTGTTTAAATTTGTACAAAATTCTCGACACTTCTTGCTTGTTTTCTCACATAAATTGAAATAAGGCTAACTATTACAATTTTAGAAACCAGGAAATGGTGGAGCATTTTATGCATAATGCATCTTTAAGGAATGAATATAGCAAATAATTATTAAGGTGAGCGACGTCTCATGTCAGTTATGCATACTTTATGGTGGCACAATTTACTGGTTTATCACACACACACCATTTATAGACTTAGCCTCTTGATTTACTGAATGTTTACATGGGTTGCTGGCAGTGAAAAAGTAAATGGATTATTTAGTTGTAATTAGTGGGTCTCTTAAATATCCTTTGGCTCCCCATTTCCACCGTAACGTACCAACCTGACTACTGAGCTGAAGGATTTATATTCAGGCAGGGTGGAAATCAACCTTTGCCTTCGAAGACCTTGTTGTCAACAAAATCACACATTGACACACTTCACACTTTGTTTGCCACTGTAAAGCTTTCCCTCCAATAACAAGGAAGTAGGTTAGAAGTCAATAGCTTCATACAGTTGAAGTCAGAAATGTATATACACCTTAGCCAAATACCTTTAAACTCAAAAATACCCTGTCCTCCGGTCAGTTAGGAACACCACTTTTTATTTTAAGAATGTGAAATGTCAGAATAACAGTAGAATGATTTCATTTCAGCTTTTATTTCTTTCATCACATTCCCAGTGGACCAGAAGTTTACATGAACTCAATTAGTATTTGGTAACATTGCCTTTTAAATTGTTTAACTTGGGTCAAACGTTTTGGGGAGCCTTCCACAAGCTTCCCACAATAAGTTGGGTGAATGTTGGCCCATTTCTCCTGACAGAGCTGGTGTAACTGAGTCAGGCTTGTAGGCCCCCTAGCTCGCACAAGCTTTTTCAGTTCTGCCCACACATTTTCTATGGGATTGAGGTCAGGGCTTTGTGATGGCCACTCCAATACCTTTACTTTGTTGTCCTTAAGCCATTTTGCCACAACTTTGGAAGTATGCTTTCATTTTCCATTTGGAAGACCCATTTGTGACCAAGCTTTAACTTCCTGACTGATGTCTTGAGATGTTGCTTCAATATATCAATATAATTTTCCTCCTCTTCATGATGCCATCTATTTTGTGAAGTGCACCAGTCCCTCCTGCAGCAAAGCACCCCCACAACATGATGCTGTCACCCCAGTGCTTCACGGTTCGGATGGTGTTCTTCGGCTTGCAAGCCTCCCCCTTTTTCCTCCAAACATAACAATGGTCATTATGGCCAAACAGTTCTATTTTTGTTTCATCAGACCAGAGGACATTTCTCCAAAAAGTATGATATTTGTCCCCATGTGCAGTTGCAAACCGTAGTCTGGCTTTTTTTAATGGCAGTTTTGGAACAGTGACTTCTTCCTTGCTGAGCTGCCTTTTCAGGTTATGTTGATATAGGACTCGTTTTACTGTGGATATAGATACTTTTGTACCTGTTTCCTCCAGCATCTTCACAAGGTCTTTTGCTGTTGTTCTGGGATTGATTTTCAGTTTTCGCACCAAAGTACATTCATCTCTAGGAAACAGAACGCATCTCCTTCCTGAGTAGTATGACGGCTGCGTGGTCCCATGGTGTTTATACTTGCTTGCTATTGTTGTACAGATGAATGTGGTACCTTCAGGCATTTGGAAATTGCTCCCAAGGATGAACCAGACTTGTGGAGGTCTACAATTTATTTATTTTTTTCTCTGAGGTCTTGGCTGATTTTCCTTTGATTTTTCCCATGATGTCAAGCAAAGAGGCACTGAGTTTGAAGGTAGGCCTTGAAATACATCCACAGGTACACCTCCAATTGACTCAAATTATGTCAATTAGCCTACCAGAAGCTTCTAAAACCATGACATAATTTTCTGGAATTTTCTAAACTGTTTAAAGGCAGTCTATTTAGTGTATTTAAACTTCTGACCCACTGGAATTGTGACACAATGAATTATAAGTTAAATAATCTGTCTGTAAACAATTGTTGGAAAAATGACCTGTGTCATGCACAATGTAAGATCTCCTAAACGACTTTCAAAACTAGTTTGTTAACAAGAAATTTGTGGAGTGGTAAAACAACGAGTTTTAATGACTCCAACCTAAATGTATGTAAACTTCTGACTTCAACTGTAACAAGCTATATCTGAACTTGACATGGCAAGATGAAGCATTGCTGTCCTTTTTGAATTCTAAGTCTTCCTTAAAGCCAAGAGGCATGTATGTTAATCAATTCCATTTTTGTTGTTCATTATCTGAATTTGGGGAGGATTTGAACATGAAGCTGATTGAATTTATATCTAACCCTCCCCTAGCTGACTATGCTGTGGACTACACAACAGGAACCATGATGTCCTTTGCCACGGTGTTTGCGGTCATGTTTAACGGTTGCACAGGCATCATGGCCGGATCCAACATGTCAGGTAATAAATAGTTTTTTGATCAAAGGAGTCTGTCAGGAATGTGTTGTGTCTAACCTGGTGTTGTGCTGTGTCCCAGGTGACCTAAAGAACCCTAGCTACTCTATCCCTCGAGGAACCATCACAGCTGTCATCTTCACCTTCATCATCTACAACCTCCTCAGTCTGATGGTGGCCTGCTCCTGTGACCGGTCAGTCACACACGCACACGCTAGTTTGGGCGTAATCTATGTAGATAACTAACCACACCTGTAACATGTATGTTCACATACAGATATAGGCACACACAAACATTTGCACTCAATGAAAGACACACATACTCGCATTTACAATTCTATCTCTCTCCGACACACTTTTTACTCACTCCCTCTCCCGTCTCTAGCTCAGTGCCAGTGTGCAGTATTGATGTGGCACTAACACAAGTGTTGCCAAAGTGCTAAAGTGACATAAAAGGCCCTTTAAAGATGCATTGGAAATCAATACAGCCATCAATTATACTCCTCCCTGTCCTCCCATCTGCCTGTTTCGCCCTCTCCCCCTCAGTAGATCAGACATTGGCAGATAGAAAGGGAATTGAAATATGCTGACTCATTGACTGTGTTCACATGCCCACCAAAATCCCATTATTATTCGGGATACTCAAGTATTGTTTTTGAGTTGACGCATATTAACATCATATCCCATTTATAATAACCCGAAAAAGCTTGTATCGCGGTTATGAGAAACCCGGATAGGATGCCTGGGAAATGCTGATCTTAGATGGGATACTGTGGCATGTATGCCAGCAGCATACCACCCTGCATACCACTGCTGGCTTGCTTCTGAAGGTAAGCAGGGTTGGTCCTGGTCAGTCCCTGGATGGGAGACCAGATGCTGCTGGAAGTGGTGTTGGAGGGCCTGTCGGAGGCACTCTTTCCTCTGGTCTTAAAAAATATCCCAATGGCACCCTACACAGGGCAGTGATTGGGGCGTCTTTCAGATGGGACGTTAAACGGGTGTCCTGACTCTCTGAGGTCATTAATGATCCCATGGCACTTATCTTAGGGGTAGGGGTGTTAACCCCGGTGTCCTGGCTAAATTCCCAATCTGGCCCACAAGCCATCACGGTCACCTAATAATCCCCAGTTTACAATTGGCTCATTCATCCCCCTCCTCTCCCCTGTAACTATTCCCCAGTTCGTGGCGGTAAATGACAACGTGTTCTCAGTCAATTTAGCTGGTAAAATAACCGATAAATAAACAACAAACATCTCATCTAGTTTACTGTTTTTGCAGTCTGCACAGGGTCAGTATTGAATATCATGGTGTTGATGTTTTCATCTGATTATCAAACAAATCACTTAATGTTTTTTTTTACAGTAGGCTTTACCTGCGCATTCCCATCCACCATAAATTATGGAATTATTTTGCCGATACACCGTAGCCTACTGGACCGTATAGCCTAGTGGCTTCGGCTACTTCCACCCCTAATTTAGATACATTTCTGCTTATAATTTACAGCATTTGGTAGGCCGTTTATCAACTATAATTAGATACATGCAGCTTCTCACTAAAGTAGTGCTAACCAGAATGTCTTACATCCAATAGAATGAATGAAAATAGTAATGTTGTTAACACTGGTAAAGTTCTCTGTTTGGTTAGGGACCGTGGAGGAAACTCCACAACAGTGAAAAGATTATCCCTGTGCAAAATGTCCAAATGTCATCTGTTTGGCCAGTTAAGGAAATGAAAAGCCTTTCTGATAAAACTTCAATTTGCCTTGGGTGCATATTATATGTGGTAGGAATACTGTCTGCTTACGTTAGTGTAAAATATATAAGTTACATGTGCCTTTGCATTTTCTGGAGATGCTGAAAGACCAACATCCTTTTTCTCCACTCCTGTTCCCGAGACACAAATGTAACCCATGTTATCTCATTTTAAGCCTACTACAAGAAATGGTTAATTCTGTAGGAGTTCGTGTGAGGTTAGGTCTATAGTCAGTGTCCAGATTTCTGTTACTTTTCCATTTAACCCATATGAACCTAAATGAGGAATATTCCCTTCATTCATGGATATAGGATACTCGTGAGCGGGATATCAAAGGTGCATGTAAACATCTTATCCTGAATAAGACCTTAAGCAGGATATGAGCTACTATGTGGAATACTTTGCACATGTAAACGTGGTCGTTGATGGATAATGTAGTCGTTGATCAGACACACTGGATCATGAAATCATAGGTGGTTGATTTCTACACAATCTAGATCATGAGAAGTGGCATTCAGGACCGGTCAGTACCTCTCTCGCATGCACACATACATTCTTTTTTTACACTGAGGAAATTGAGTCCATTTCAATCCATACTTCAGGATATGAACAAAGGATAACAAGAAATGCATTTCCTCCTTCGGTGTGTTCAGTTGTTATCTAGCTGTGTCCTTATCTGCTGTTGGTTTAGTGTTGCTTTATTGCTGTTGGACAGGGCCCGGCATGCAGTGGAGTGTGACGTTATTGGTCTTAGATAGTCGGACTGAATGGAGGAAATGTACAGGGTTTATGAATGATACTGCCTCCAAGGTCCTTTTATGGTACTTGATGGTGTGTCAACCATATCTAAACCTTATCCTGAACTGTCTTAGTAGTTACTGTACATGTGAAAACACACTGACTGCTCCTCCAGTTGTACATAGAGTACAGTGACCTGTGGAAGAGTACAGTGACCTGTGGAAGAGTACAGTGACCTGTGGAAGAGATAATGATAACTTGGCCAGGGGTAAAGTCACCATTTCATCATGCATGTTACTGGAATCATAACCTTGTTATTTGTGGCCATGAAATTCCACATTGATCGTAGCCTAATTTACTTAAAAGGCATGTATGACATTCTTGACTAGAGGTAAACTCTCATAAATGCCCATTTACATTATGAAACAGTTACACCCTTGTCACAAGGTAGGTCACAGGTTGTCTTTCAACAATAGGCCACATTTCCTTTAGTTGAAAGTTACAATTGTTTGTCAGTTGTAAGGCTGCAGAAAAAGGGGCCAGAGTTTTTTCAAGTCACTATTCAGAAAAACTCCTGGCGCTAGTCACGGATTGTTACATCTGTCACCAAACTAAAGAGAACTTTCTGCACTTTTAAAGTCTGTCACCAGTGTGTCATTAAGAGACAGACTAAATGGATTACTCAGATTACATAGGGAGAATGTGCATTAAAGCCATCAGTCAACGTCACGTCAAAGTGACATTACTAAATGCCAAACACTGGACCCCCCTTCACCACGGGCACTCTCTGCATTGCTATAGCAACAAAGCCTCGTTGAAGGGAAAGCAGTTGAATGTCTATCATGGTCTGGGTAAGTGATTTTCACTGGGGGGGAACAAATAGAAGCTTTTTGAGTTGGATGTTATTCCCCCTTTTTTTTGGTCAAAAAAAGTAACTTGGTAGCAGTACCCAGAAGTATCCAACAGATGGAGGTCACACCATCTCACGTGAGGAGCTCCCTTTGTATTTCACTCGGACATTGAGGGCTTTCTTAGGTAGCGTTTACACAGGCAGCGGAATAGTGTTTTTTTTTTTTTTTTTTTTTTTCCACTAATTGATATTTTGACCAATCACATTATTGGGTTTTCACATCAAATTAGATTTTTTCCGAGCTGATCTGGTTGGTCGAAAAATATCAGTTTTGGGCTACCTGTTTGGATACAACCTTACAAATAGAGAAATGGTGTAACCTTTGAATAAAGCCAAAGTAAATTGGTCCCCTCTTCAGCTAGTTACTCTGCATTCTTGGTAAAAGGCACTGTGTTCACTTAACATAAATGTCAGGGAGATTTAAGAATGGCTG
Organism: Oncorhynchus keta; assembly: GCF_023373465.1. Lineage (NCBI taxonomy): Eukaryota > Metazoa > Chordata > Actinopteri > Salmoniformes > Salmonidae > Oncorhynchus > Oncorhynchus keta. Next base: position 30,268,666 of record NC_068438.1, on the reverse strand, counting down.
TTCAGATCTACAATAGTGCTGCCTTTTGGGAGAATGACATCTGATGCATACCTGAATAGGTTACAGGTGTACAGTTATAGTGTGTATGTGTTCTGGGAAGGTGCATAGGAGCCCAATGTAAAAGATGATGATGGTTCTGTCCAGCTATGAGAAGTATATTAACCCAGTGTGACAGGGTAGGGAGTGGTGACAGATCCCCCAACATACAGTAAGCTTAGAGTGAGTGTGTCTGTATCTTGTTTAGGGACTGAGACCTGAATGATCTGTGTGTATTTTACAGTCTGTCTCTTTCTTTGGGGTGTGTGTGTGCGCATTTGTTCTCTGGATGACTAACTACAGAGTGTGGTTGTATCTTTATCTTCCCTCTATGGATGAGTGACATTGGAGTGTGTGTATATGCAGGTGTGGTGCATGTGTGTATCTCTGGTTGTGTGTGTGTACACCTCTGTGTATTGTGCATCAGTGACCTGTTGGCTAATCCCATCCTGCTATAGAAGCTTATGTATTTATTACTGGCTGAATAATTATATTAATTTAAATCTGCCTCCCTCTTTTGTTCTGCTATCTTCAACATGCAGCCTGGTGTGTGTGTGTGGAAGCTGTGCAGTCCCACAAGGTTCTCCATCTCTTAGCTTTTTCTTCTGTTTTTCATCCCCCCCATGTGGCTTTTATTTGCGTGAGAGAATGTGGTACTGTTTTTCACTCCTTCCTGTTCTCCCTTGAGCATCTTGTCTCCTCCCTAGCTTCCCCTGGGGCTGTTTAATTCTCTCTCATGTCCCCCCCACACTCGCTGGCTCGTAGTGCTAGTCTCTTGTCCAGACATTGAGGCAACAAGTCCAACATTCTCAGTCTGTCTGCCCTCCTCTGCTTTCATCTCATACTTCTGTTCCCTTGCAATCACCCCACTGCAGAGTGCCTGTCCTTGGCTCTCTCTGTCCATCCATCCATTATTTGCTTGCTATCTCTCCACCACAGATCTCTCTCGTTGTCGGTCTCTGTCCGTCTCTGATCTCTCTCTGTATCTTTCTCGTTTCCCCCTCTGTCCCTGCCAACACACAGGGATAGAGATTGAGAAGACAATGAGGAGGTTCATGTTATGTTGCCCATGACCTCTGGAAGAGGTAGCTGCTACATAAGCAACAGCTAATGGAGATCCTAATAAGGAAATAAAAAAACAACCATAAAAATAGTATAAGGAATGAGAATGTAGCAGAACAATAGGTAATATGAGAAAAGGGGTATAGTAGAGACAGTCTGGGGTAGAGTGAATGCGAGAGAGTAGCAGAGGGAGGGAGGGGTGGAGAGATCTACAGGCCTTGTTAGCTGTTGATCCCATTTAATACTCCTCAGCCTGTCTCTCTCTCTGTCTGTTGCTCTCTCTCTGCCTCCCTCCCCCTGTAAGTTGGTTTTGAAGCTTATTGAAAAGAAATGGCAAAATAATATTAACGTATGAATAAACAAATGAGATGATCAACAAATGAGGTGTGGAATGAGAATGAACATCCAGTCTCTCCAGGCTCTCATTTAGCTGCACTCCCCTCCTAAAATAATGTTTTCCTTCTGTCAGGTGCTTTACTTCGTTCTGATCTTTATTTCCATGGCAGAGCTCATTCCAGCTTCATGATCTGATCAATAATCTTTATTATGGGATGGAGTGAACACCAGGACGCACACTCAAAAACAACTATATACACGGCTGTTTATACAAATGCATAGCCTTCACAGACATGTCAATAAAAAAATCACAAAGTACAAAAATGTGCATGAACACACACACGCACACATTATGTCCTCTGCTCTCCCTCTCTGCGTGACTCGCGTTCTGTCCTCTGCTCTCCCTCTGCGTGACTCGCGTTCTGTCCTCTGCTCTCCCTCTGCGTGACTCGCGTTCTGTCCTCTGCTCTCCCTCTCTGCGTGACTCGCGTTCTGTCCTCTGCTCTCCCTCTCTGCGTGACTCGCGTTCTGTCCTCTGCTCTCCCTCTCTGCGTGACTCTCGTTCTGTCCTCTGCTCTCCCTCTCTGCGTGACTCTCGTTCTGTCCTCTGCTCTCCCTCTCTGCGTGACTCGCGTTCTGTCCTCTGCTCTCCCTCTCTGCGTCGCGTTCTGTCTCTGCTCTCGCGTTCTGTCCTCTGCTCTCCCTCTCTGCGTGACTCGCGTTCTGTCCTCTGCTCTCCCTCTCTGCGTGACTCGCGTGACTCTCCCTCTCTGCGTGACTCTGTCCTCTGCTCTCCCTCTCTGCGTGACTCTCTGTCCTCTGCTCTCCCTCTCTGACTCACCTTCTGTCCTCTCGCTCTCCGTTCTCTCCCTCTGCTCTCTGCTCTCCCTCCCTCTGCCTGGCTCACGTTCTCTCCCTCTGCTCTGCTGGCTCCCTCTCTGCCTCCCTCTCTGCCTGGCTCGTTCTCTCCTCTGCTCTCCTCTCTGCCTGGCTCTCCCTCTGCTCTGCCTGGCTCACGTTCTCTCCTCTGCTCTCCCGCTCTGCCTGGCTCACGTTCTCTCCTCTGCTCTCCCTCTCTGCCTGGCTCACGTTCTCTCCTCTGCTCTCCCGCTCTGCCTGGCTCACGTTCTCTCCTCTGCTCTCCCTCTCTGCCTGGCTCACGTTCTCTCCTCTGCTCTCCCGCTCTGCCTGGCTCACGTTCTCTCCTCTGCTCTCCCTCTCTTGCCTGGCTCTCCCTCTCTGCCTGGCTCACGTTCTCTCCTCTGCTCTCCCTCTCTGCCTGGCTCACGTTCTCTCCTCTGCTCTCCCGCTCTGCCTGGCTCACGTTCTCTCCTCTGCTCTCCCTCTCTGCATGGCTGCCACCTCTTTATGATGGCTTTGTTTTGGATTTCAGGTTTTAAAATGTCAAGCTTGTTCAGATTTATACTGCACTTGCCACACGTCACAGGAATTAATAACCAGGCTATAGCATTGACCAGCTCCATTACGTAAGCTCACGCGTACACACACACACACACACACACACACCAGAGTAACTTTCAATGGTCCAACCAACACACGTGCATAATCAAATGACTTGTTTTCACTACTCTGTGTGTGTGCTGCTGGTGGATGGTAACATTTTAAAGTGAATCATTATTAAGAATGTCAGAGCCTGATTTAAAGCAATGGTTCATAAACGTTTAACTGCGGCACAAACAATAATGCAGACCAACACTTACACACCAAATAACACACACACACAAATCGTATCATTGGCATTTCCTCATTTTCAGACAGAGGGGACAGACAGACAGGGAATGGAGGGAGTAGACAGACAGATGGGTGGAGGGAAGGAGTAGGGGATGGTTTCATATGAATGTATATCATCTGATTTCTCTCTCATCCTTTCTCAGTATTCTCCTCCAGAGGGACTACAGTTTCCTGCGGGACATTAATGTGTGGAACCCGTTGGTGACCGTTGGTGTGTACTCCTCCACCATGTCTGCTGCCATGAGTAACCTGATAGGGGCCTCTCGCATCCTCTTCGCCCTGGCACGGGACGACCTGTTTGGTGGGTAGACTTGTGTCCTCCTCTTTCTCACGATCCACCTCACCCTTATTATTTCTCTTTATAGCTTCTTCTCTCTCCCTTCTCACTGGTGTTGTGTGTGGATATGGGGGATGAATAGCAGTATTAAGCAGGTTTCCCCTGTAGAGTGGGCAACTGGAGCAGGACAGATGAACTAGACTGAACCATGCTGACAGTGGCTCAGGATCACTAGCAATGCCTTTCAGGGGTTAAACATATATTTTAGCTTATGGGTTTTGTTTTTTACCTTGTGACTGTATGGTTAAAGGTGTTTAACTTAAAGTTCTCATCGTGTGTGTCATTCATGGTGCAACCTGCTTGCCACTGTCCTACACCCACTGGGTAATGGATCCCCTAATATAGTGTAACACACATTTCTTCATCTCACCCAGTTTTAAAATATCTGCTTTGTCTTTGCGCTTCACCTTCCCTTTTTCTCCCCTTCTCTTTTCTTTTCCTCCCTCTCTCCATCCCCTTCTCTTTTCCTCCCTCTCTCTATCCTCTTTTCTCTTCCTCCCTCTCTCTATCCTCTTTTCTCTTCCTCCCTCTCTCTATCCTCTTTTCTCTTCCTCCCTCTCTCTATCCTCTTTTCTCTTCCTCCCTCTCTCTATCCTCTTTTCTCTTCCTCCCTCTCTCTATCCTCTTTTCTCTTCCTCCCTCTCTCATCCTCTTTTCTCTTCCTCCCTCTCTCTTTCCCTTTTCTTTTCCTCCCTCTCTCATTCCCTTTTCTTTTCCTCCCTCTCTCATTCCCTTTTCTTCTCCTCCCTCTCTCATTCCCTTTTCTTCTCCTCCCTCTCTCATTCCCTTTTCCTCCCTCTCTCTCCCTTTTCCTCCCTCTCTCATTCCTTTTCCTCCCTTCTCTTCCCTTTTCCTCCCTCTCTCATTCCCTTTTCCTCCCTCTCTCATTCCCTTTTCCTCCCTCTTCTCTCCCTCTCTCTATTCCTCTTTCTCTTCCCTTCCTCCCTCTCTCATTCCTTTTCTTTTCTCTTTCCTCCCCCTCCCTCTCATTCTCTTTTCTTCTTCCTCCCTTTTCTTCCCCTCCCTCTCTCATTCTCTTTTCTTCCCTCCCTCTTCATTCTCCCTCCCTCTCATTCTCTTTTTCTTCCTCTCCTCTTCCCTCATTCTCTTTTCTTCCCCTCCCTCTCTCATTCTCTTTTCTTCCCTCCTCTCTCATTCTCTCTTCATTCCCTTCCCCTCCCTCTTTTCTCTCTTCCCCTCCCTCTCATTCCCTTCCCCTTTCTCATTCTCTTTTCTTCCCTCCCTCTCTCATTCTCTTTTCTTTTCTTCATTCTCTTTTCTTCCCCTCCCTCTCATTCTCTTTTCTTCCCTCCCTCTTCATTCCTTCTTCCCTCCCTCTCATTCCTTTTCTTCCCCTCCCTCTTCATTCCTCCCCCTCTCTCATTCCCTTTTCTTCTCCTCCCTCTCTCATTCCCTTTTCTTCTCCTCCCTCTCTCATTCCCTTTCTTTCTCTCATTCCCCCCTCCCTCTCTCATTCCCTTTTCTTCCCCTCCCTCTCTCATTCCCTTTTCTTCCCCTCCCTCTCTCATTCCCTTTTCTTCCCCTCCCTCTCTCATTCCCTTTTCTTCCCCTCCCTCTCTCCACCCCCTTCTCTTTTCCTCCCTCTCTCCACCCCCTTCTCTTTTCCTCCCTCTTTTCTTGGCTGCATTGATTTGAGTTGAAAGTCTCTAATTTAATTAATTTCATGTATCAACTGAAATGTTGTCCTAAACGTTAATTCCCTCCATCTTACTCCTTCTCCTCCCTCTTGCTCTCACATACAGTTGAATTCGGAAGTTTACATACACCTTAAACTGAGTTTAAATGTATTTGGTTTTCACAATTCCTGACATTTAATCCTAGTAAAAATTCCCTGTCTTAGGTCAGTTAGGATCACCACTTTGTTTTAAGAATGTGAAATATCAGAATAATAGAAGTGATTTATTTCAGCTTTGATTTCTTTCATCACATTCCCAGTGGGTCAAAAGTTTACATACACTCAATTAGTATTTGGAAGCATTGCCTTTTAAATTGTTTAACTTGGGTCAAACGTTTCGGGTAGCCTTCCACAAGGTTCCGACAATAAGCTGGGTGAATTTTGGCCCATTCCTCCTGGTGTAACTGAGTCAGGTTTGTAGGCCTCCTTGCTCGCACACATTTTCTATAGGCTTGAAGTCAGGGCTTTGTGATGGCCACTCCAATACCTTGACTTTGTTGTCGTTAAGCCATTTTACCACAACTTTGGAAGTATGCTTGGGGTCATTGTCCATTTTTGAAAGAGCCATTTGCGACCAAGCTTTAACTTCCTGACTGATGTCCTGAGATGTTGCTTCAATATATCCGCATAATTTTCCTGCCTCATGATACCACCTGTTTTGTAAAGTGCACCAGTCCCTCCTGCAGCAAAGCACCCCCACAACATGATGCTGCCACTCCCGTGCTTCACAGTTTGGATGGTGTACTTCGGCTTGCAAGCTTCCCCCTTTTTCCTCCAAACATAACGATGGTCATTATGGCCAAACAGTCCTATTTTTGTTTCATCAGACCAGAGGACATTTCTCCAAAAAGTACAATCTTTGTCCCCATGTCCTCTCTGTAGTCTGGCTTTTTTATGGCAGTTTTGGAGCAGTGGCTTCTTCCTTGCTGAGCGGCCTTTCAGGTTATGTCGATATAGGACTCGTTTTTACTGTAGATATAGATACTTTTGTACCCGTTTCCTCCAGCATCTTCACACGGTCCTTTGCTGATATTTTGGGATTGATTTTCACTTTTCGAACCAAAGTACGTTAATCTCTAGGAGACAGAACACGTTTCCTTCCTGATCTTGGTGGTATGAAGGCTGCGTGGTCCCATGGTGTTTATACTTGCGTACTATTATTTGTACGGGTGAACGTGGTACCTTTCAGGCAGTTGGAAATGTATTTTGATATTTCCATGATTTCAAGAAAAAAGGCAGAGTTTGAAGGTAGGCCTTGAAATACATCCACAGGTACATCTCCAATTGACTCAAATAATGTCAATTAGCCTATCAGAAGCTTCTAAAGCCATGACATCATTTTCTGGAATGTTCCAAGCTGTTTAAAGGCACAGTCAACTTAGTGTATTTAAACTTCTGACCCACTGGAATTGTAACACAGTGAATTATAAGTGAAATAATCTCTCTGTAAACAATTGTTGGAAAAATGACTTGTGTCATGCACAAAGTAGATGTCCTAACCTACTTGCCAAAACTATAGTTTGTTAAAAAGAAATTTGTGGAGTGGTTGAAAAACTAGTTTTAATGACTCCAACCTAAGTATATGTAAACAACTGTATTCTCTCTCTCTCTCGCTTGCTCACGCCTCTCCCCCGTCTGCAGGCACGGTGTTGTCTCCAGCTAAGAAGACATCTCACAATGGGAACCCCTGGGTGTCTGTCCTCCTCTCCTGGTTCCTAGTCCAGGTAGGCCAACAGGAATCCCTGGGTGTCTGTCCTCTCCTGGTTACTAGGCCAATAGGAACCCCTGGGTGTCTGTCCTCTCCTGGTTACTAGTCCAGGTAGGCCAACAGGAATCCCTGGGTGTCTGTCCTCTCCTGGTTACTAGTCCAGGTAGGCCAATAGGAACCCCTGGGTGTCTGTCCTCTCCTGGTTACTAGTCCAGGTAGGCCAATAGGAACCCCTGGGTGTCTGTCCTCTCCTGGTTACTAGTCCAGGTAGGCCAATGGGTGTCTGTCCTCTCCTGGTTACTAGTCCAGGTAGGCCAATGGGTGTCTGTCCTCTCCTGGTTACTAGTCCAGGTAGGCCAACAGGAGTCCCTGGGTGTCTGTCCTCTCCTGGTTACTAGTACAGGTAAGACACAGAGGAGAGAATAGTTCTGATTTCACCTGATCAATAATCTCTGATCAGGTCAGATGAAGGAAAAGGTAGATTGATATAGTAGAGAGAAGGGTAAATGGAAAAAGATAGATGGAGAGAGAAGGAAAGTACTTTGAGAGTACTGAGAATTGGCCAAGACATAATGAGAAAAGGAGATAGAAAAAATAGATGGAGGTAGAGAGAGCTCTGATAATGACTGGCTAGTCAGATACTCTTCAAGAAGCTAGTGTTAAAGTCTAAATGGCTGGTCTTTGTCTTCCTCTCTCATCCCTCGCTCCGCTTCTACACTGGAGTGGGGGAGTAATTAGTGTGAAATCATTAGCCTGTATCAGAGCTCATTAACTAGTCCACCCCCTCTTTTCTGCCGCTTGCTCTTTCTCTCTCTGCCATTTGAATGATTCACTGATGACATAAGTGTGATTCTAATCTCACTCGATGTTAAACAATCTCACAGATGAGAGAAAGGGAGCGAGGGAGGTCAGGAAGGAAGGTGAAAGAAGGTGTTGGTCCAAAAGGGAGATGGCTATAGAGACAAGTCATGCATCAATTCAAAGTGATCCAGATGATATTTGAGGAAGAGGGAAACCTTGGGACTGATTTAGAAGCCCCTCTATCTTTGTGGTCTGACCTTTTGTAAAGGGATGTGTGATGTTAGTGATAACTCAGCCTCTCAGAAGAGCTTGGTGATTACCATGGGTTTATATGGACTGGACATACAACACGAAGACAACTGACCTGATCTCACTCAGACACCGAGACAGGACAATGATGCAGTGGCAGGCCCAGAAGTTGCCCATACTGGCCTATGGCTGAGGGCTCAGTTAAGAGCTAATTAATACTCTTATTAAAGAGGAGAACTGAGGAGACTGACTCTCACTGACTTTGTTGTGGATGTCAGAGGAGAAACTATTTCTCCGCTCCATCTCTCTCTCCCTCATCTATTTCTTCTCTCTCCTTCTCTCCATCTGTAGTTGGTGTTGTTCACAGGGAAGTTGAACACCATCGCCAGCATTGTAACCATCTTCTTCCTGCTGGTGTACGCAGCTGTGGACCTGGCCTGTCTGGCTCTGGAGTGGGCCTCAGCTCCTAACTTCAGGTACTAAATCAAATCAAATTGAGTTTATCACACATGCCAAATAAAACTGGTGTGAACTTTACAATTAAATGCTTGCTTATGAAACTTCCCCAACAATGCAGAGTTTAGAAAATAATCATGCAATATTAAATGGTAACTAACAAGGAATAAAATGCAGAAGATTGGAGCTATATACAGGAAGTACCAGTACCAGATCAATGTGGAGCTGTATACAGGGAGTACCAGTACCAGATCAATGTGGAGCTGTATACAGGAAGTACCAGTACCAGATCAATGTGGAGCTGTATACAGGGAGTACCAGTACCAGATCAATGTGGAGCTGTATACAGGAAGTACCAGTACCAGATCAATGTGGAGCTAGATACAGGAAGTACCAGTACCAGATCAATGTGGAGCTGTATACAGGGAGTACCAGTACCAGATCAATGTGGAGCTAAATACAGGGAGTACCAGATCAATGTGCAGCTATATACAGGGAGTGCCAGTACCAGATCAATGTGGAGCTATATACAGGGAGTACCAGTACCAGATCAATGTGGAGCTAAATACAGGGAGTACCAGTACCAGATCAATGTGGAGCTATATACAGGGAGTACCAGTACCAGATCAATGTGCAGCTATAAACAGGGAGTACCAGATCAATGTGCAGCTATATACAGGGAGTACCAGTACCAGATCAATGTGCAGCTATATACAGGGAGTACCAGTACCAGATCAATGTGGAGCTATATACAGGGAGTACCAGTACCAGATCAATGTGCAGCTATAAACAGGGAGTACCAGATCAATGTGCAGCTATATACAGGGAGTACCAGTACCAGATCAATGTGGAGCTATATACAGGGAGTACCAGTACCAGATCAATGTGCAGCATAATACAGGGAGTACCAGTACCAGATCAATGTGCAGCATAATACAGGGAGTACCAGTACCAGATCAATGTGGAGCTAAATACAGGGAGTACCAGTACCAGATCAATGTGGAGCTAAATACAGGGAGTACCAGATCAATGTGCAGCTATATACAGGGAGTACCAGTACCAGATCAATGTGGAGCTATATACAGGGAGTACCAGTACCAGATCAATGTGCAGCTATAAACAGGGAGTACCAGATCAATGTGCAGCTATATACAGGGAGTACCAGTACCAGATCAATGTGCAGCTATATACAGGGAGTACCAGTACCAGATCAATGTGGAGCTATATACAGGGAGTACCAGTACCAGATCAATGTGCAGCTATAAACAGGGAGTACCAGATCAATGTGCAGCTATATACAGGGAGTACCAGTACCAGATCAATGTGGAGCTATATACAGGGAGTACCAGTACCAGATCAATGTGCAGCATAATACAGGGAGTACCAGTACCAGATCAATGTGCAGCTAAATACAGGGAGTACCAGTACCAGATCAATGTGCAGCATAATACAGGGAGTACCAGTACCAGATCAATGTGCAGCTAAATACAGGGAGTACCAGTACCAGATCAATGTGCAGCTAAATACAGGGAGTACCAGTACCAGATCAATGTGCAGCATAATACAGGAAGTACCAGATCAATGTGGAGCGTATAAACGGGGAGTACCAGTACCAGATCAATGTGCAGCTAAATGCAGGGAGTACCAGATCAATGTGCAGCTAAATACAGGGAGTACCAGATCAATGTGCAGCTAAATACAGGGAGTACCAGATCAATGTGCAGCTAAATACAGGGAGTACCAGATCAATGTGCAGCTATATACAGGGAGTACCAGTACCAGATCAATGTGCAGCTAAATACAGGGAGTACCAGATCAATGTGCAGCTAAATACAGGGAGTACCAGATCAATGTGCAGCTAAATACAGGGAGTACCAGATCAATGTGCAGCTAAATGGAGTACCAGGTGCAGTAAATACCAGATCAATGTGCAGCTAAATGCAGGGAGTACCAGATCAATGTGCAGCTAAATGCAGGGTACCAGATCAATGTACCAGATCAATGTGCAGCTAAATACAGGGAGTACCAGATCAATGTGCAGCTATATACAGGGAGTACCAGTACCAGATCAATGTGCAGCTAAATACAGGGAGTACCAGATCAATGTGCAGCTAAATACAGGGAGTACCAGATCAATGTGCAGCTAAATACAGGGAGTACCAGATCAATGTGCAGCTATATACAGGGAGTACCAGATCAATGTGCAGCTATATACAGGGAGTACCAGTACCAGATCAATGTGCAGCTATATACAGGGAGTACCAGATCAATGTGCAGCTATATACAGGGAGTACCAGTACCAGATCAATGTGCAGCTAAATACAGGGAGTACCAGATCAATGTGCAGCTATATACAGGGAGTACCAGTACCAAATCAATGTGCAGCTATATACAGGGAGTACCAGATCAATGTGCAGCTATATACAGGGAGTACCAGTACCAGATCAATGTGCAGCTAAATACAGGAAGTACCAGATCAATGTGGAGCGTATAAACGGGGAGTACCAGTACCAGATCAATGTGCAGCTAAATGCAGGGAGTACCAGATCAATGTGCAGCTAAATACAGGGAGTACCAGATCAATGTGCAGCTATATACAGGGAGTACCAGATCAATGTGCAGCTATATACAGGGAGTACCAGATCAATGTGCAGCTAAATACAGGGAGTACCAGATCAATGTGCAGCTAAATACAGGGAGTACCAGATCAATGTGCAGCTAAATACAGGGAGTACCAGATCAATGTGCAGCTAAATACAGGGAGTACCAGATCAATGTGCAGCTAAATACAGGGAGTACCAGATCAATGTGCAGCTAAATACAGGGAGTACCAGATCAATGTGCAGCTAAATACAGGGAGTACCAGATCAATGTGCAGCTAAATACAGGGAGTACCAGATCAATGTGCAGCTAAATACAGGGAGTACCAGTACCAGATCAATGTGCAGCTATATACAGGGAGTACCAGTACCAGATCAATGTGCAGCTATATACAGGGAGTACCAGTACCAGATCAATGTGCAGCTATATACAGGGAGTACCAGTACCAGATCAATGTGCAGCTAAATACAGGGAGTACCAGATCAATGTGCAGCTAAATACAGGGAGTACCAGATCAATGTGCAGCTAAATACAGGGAGTACCAGATCAATGTGCAGCTAAATACAGGGAGTACCAGTACCAGATCAATGTGCAGCTAAATACAGGGAGTACCAGATCAATGTGCAGCTATATACAGGGAGTACCAGATCAATGTGCAGCTATATACAGGGAGTACCAGATCAATGTGCAGCTAAATACAGGGAGTACCAGATCAATGTGCAGCTAAATACAGGGAGTACCAGATCAATGTGCAGCTAAATACAGGGAGTACCAGATCAATGTGCAGCTAAATACAGGGAGTACCAGATCAATGTGCAGCTAAATACAGGGAGTACCAGATCAATGTGCAGCTAAATACAGGGAGTACCAGATCAATGTGCAGCTAAATACAGGGAGTACCAGTACCAGATCAATGTGCAGCTATATACAGGGAGTACCAGTACCAGATCAATGTGCAGCTATATACAGGGAGTACCAGTACCAGATCAATGTGCAGCTAAATACAGGGAGTACCAGATCAATGTGCAGCTAAATACAGGGAGTACCAGATCAATGTGCAGCTATATACAGGGAGTACCAGTACCAGATCAATGTGCAGCTAAATACAGGTAGTACCAGATCAATGTGGAGCGTATAAACGGGGAGTACCAGTACCAGATCAATGTGCAGCTAAATACAGGGAGTACCAGATCAATGTGCAGCTAAATACAGGGAGTACCAGATCAATGTGCAGCTAAATACAGGGAGTACCAGATCAATGTGCAGCTATATACAGGGAGTACCAGTACCAAATCAATGTGCAGCTAAATACAGGGAGTACCAGATCAATGTGCAGCTATATACAGGGAGTACCAGTACCAGATCAATGTGCAGCTAAATACAGGGAGTACCAGATCAATGTGCAGCTATATACAGGGAGTACCAGATCAATGTGCAGCTATATACAGGGAGTACCAGATCAATGTGCAGCTATATACAGGGAGTACCAGATCAATGTGCAGCTATATACAGGGAGTACCAGATCAATGTGCAGCTATATACAGGGAGTACCAGATCAATGTGCAGCTATATACAGGGAGTACCAGATCAATGTGCAGCTATATACAGGGAGTACCAGATCAATGTGCAGCTATATACAGGGAGTACCAGTACCAAATCAATGTGCAGCTAAATACAGGGAGTACCAGATCAATGTGCAGCTATATACAGGGAGTACCAGTACCAAATCAATGTGCAGCTAAATACAGGGAGTACCAAATCAATGTGCAGCTAAATACAGGGAGTACCAGATCAATGTGCAGCTAAATACAGGGAGTACCAGATCAATGTGCAGCTAAATACAGGGAGTACCAGATCAATGTGCAGCTAAATACAGGGAGTACCAGATCAATGTGCAGCTAAATACAGGGAGTACCAGATCAATGTGCAGCTAAATACAGGGAGTACCAGATCAATGTGCAGCTAAATACAGGGAGTACCAGATCAATGTGCAGCTAAATACAGGGAGTACCAGATCAATGTGCAGCTAAATACAGGGAGTACCAGATCAATGTGCAGCTAAATACAGGGAGTACCAGATCAATGTGCAGCTATATACAGGGAGTACCAGATCAATGTGCAGCTAAATACAGGGAGTACCAGTACCAGATCAATGTGCAGCTAAATACAGGGAGTACCAGTACCAAATCAATGTGCAGCTAAATACAGGGAGTACCAGTACCAAATCAATGTGCAGCTATATACAGGGAGTACCAGTACCAGATCAATGTGGAGCTATATACAGTGCCTTGCAAAAGTATTCATCCACCTTGGCATTTTTCCTAATTTGTTGCATTACAACCTGTAATTTAAATTGATTTTTTTATTTGGATTTCATGTAATGGACATACACAAAATGGTCCAAATTGGTGAAGTGAAATGAAAAAAGTTACTTGTTTTTAAAAAATCTCGAAAATAAAAAAACTGAAAAGTGGTGCGTGCATATGTATTCACCCCCTTAGCTATGAAGCCCCTAAATAAGATAAATTCCCTTAACACAGTCTCTCTCTTAACTTCTTTGGGACTTGGGGGCAGTATTGAGTAGCTTGGATGAATAAGGTGCCCAGATTAAACTGCCTGCTACTCAGGCCCAGTTGCTAATATATGCATAGTATAAGTAGATTTGGATAGAAACCACTCAAAGTTTCAGAACTCATATGGCAGGCAAAAACCTGAGAAAAAATCCAACCAGGAAGTGGGAAATCTGAGGTTTGTAGTTTATAAAGTCATTGCCTATCGAATATCCGGTGTCTATGGGGTCATATTGCACTTCCTAAGGTTTCCACTAGATGTCAAGAGTCTTTAGAACGTTGTTTGAGGCTTCTACTGTGAAGGAGGGGGCGAATGAGAGCTGATTGAGTCATGGGTCTGGCAGGGTGCCATGAGCTGATCAATCACGCTCACGTGAGTTAGCTGCGTTCCATTTCCTTCATTTCTGCAGACAAAGGGATTCTCTGGTTGAAACATTATTGAAGACCTAACATAATCGTTTGGTGTGCTTTCGTCGTAAAGCCTTTTTGAAATCGGACACTGTGGCTGGATTTACAACAAGTTTATCTTTAAAATGGTGTAAAATACTTGTATGTTTGAGGAATTTTAATAATGGGATTTCTGTTTTGAATTTGGCGCCCTGCAATTTCACTGGCTGTTGGTGAGGTGGGACGCTACCGTCCCACATATCCCAGAGAGATTAACAACCATGAATGTTATAAGTCAGGAGCTGTTCTGCATGACTTCTCTCCCTCAATTATTGTTATTTTTTATTTTTCTCTCTCTCTCCTCCATCTCTCCATCTCTTTCCGTCATATCTCTCTTTCCGTCATATCTCTCTTTCCGTCATATCTCTCTTTCCGTCATATCTCTCTTTCCCGTCATATCTCTCTTTCCCGTCATATCTCTCTTTCCCGTCATATCTCTCTTTCCCGTCATATCTCTCTTTCCCGTCATATCTCTCTTTCCCGTCATATCTCTCTTTCCCGCCATATCTCTCTTTCCCGCCATATCTCTCTTTCCCGCCATATCTCTCTTTCCCGCCATATCTCTCTTTCCCGCCATATCTCTCTTTCCCGTCATATCTCTCTTTCCCGCCATATCTCTCTTTCTCTCGATCGCCTCCATATGTCTCCCACCGTCTCGCTCTGGTTCTCTCCCTTCCTTTCACACACATGCTGCCCCCCGTCTGATGGTGTTGAGTGTGTTAGTGTTCCACTGTATGCCAGCTGGGTGTCGTGGTCACCTGCTAATTAAGACAAACTGTCCACCTCTCCCAGCTGCACATCTCAGAAGGGATGCAGATAAGTGTGTGTTGAATATGGTGAATCCTTAACGTTGATGTGTGCTAGGGCTGCACAATTCATCCAATTTTTATCTAAAGTGCGATATTGATGTGCAATATCCACAGCACACACACAAAGAACCACCCCCTTTCGCTCCAGCAGACAGCACAGTTCAGTTAGTCTTAGAGCATTACCTAAATAATGTTGTGCACCTCTAATGTATGCTGTTAATGTGTGCCTGGGTAGGTATGGGAACACATCTGTGTATCACAACTAATTTTTCATAGAGGGGAAACTCTCTAGAAGTTCCTGCATCCCTGTACTTCTCTGTCCATATCAGTGCTTGTCCATGTGTCAAGGGTATTTTAAGTGAACAAGGTTTTATATACATATGTGTGTGTGTGTGTGTGTGTATTTATATATACATACAGAAATCGAGGTAGTGGGGACAGTGGTAGGGAGGGATTTCATTTTATATATATATATATAACCAAACTTTTCCCACCCTCTGTATCTCCCTCCCTATTGGCCGATGGGATTCGGGCGGGGTGCTGATGAGGCGCGTGGTTGGCTGGCTGCTGTGGGGCACTTCCTTAATTCTATTAGCCTGTTGTTGCTGCTGTTGTCGCAGGGCTGGTATTGGGTGTTGTTTGTTGTGTTCCCTGCGTCTCTTTCCAGCCGGAAATAATTTAAAGCCATTTAGTGCATCTCTCCCCTGAGAACTGCTCTGTAATTAGCATAACTCGTTTAGCAGAAATATTTCCTCTTTCCCCTAAATTTGGCACACTGGTGTTTTAGCTGACAGGGAGCGGAATACTGAATTATGATGTAGCGGAAGAGCTGTCCGCTTGTTAAGTGTGTGCGTGTGTCCTCTGTGTGAGAAGTGTTTTTTTTTTTGTTGTGTGTTTTCACCTTTATTTAACCAGGTAGGCTCGTTGAGGACAAGTTCTCATTTGCAACTGCGACTTGGCCAAGATAAAGCATAGCAGTGTGAACAGACAACAGAGTTACACATGGAGTAAACAATTAACAAGTCAATAACACAGTAGGAAAAAGGAGTCTATATACAATGTGTGCAAAGGGCATGAGGAGGTAGGCGAATAATTACAATTTTGCAGATTAACACTGGAGTGATAAATGATCAGATGATCATGTACAGGTAGAGATATTGGTGTGCAAAAGAGCAGAAAAGTAAATAAATAAAAACAGTGTGGGGATGAGGTAGGTGAAAATGGGTGGGCTATTTACCAATAGATTATGTACAGCTGCATCGATCGGTTAGCTGCTCAGATAGCTGATGTTTGAAGTTGGTGAGGGATATAAGTCTCCAACTTCAGCGATTTTTGCAATTCATTCCAGTCCCAGGCAGCAGAGAACTGGAACGAAAGGCGGCCAAATGAGGTGTTGGCTTTAGGGATGATCAGTGAGATACACCTGCTGGAGCGCGTGCTACGGATGGGTGTTGCCATCGTGACCAGTGAACTGAGATAAAGCGGAGCTTTACCTAGCATGGCCTTGTAGATGACCTGGAGCCAGTGGGTCTGGCGACGAATATGTAGCGAGGGCCAGCCGACTAGAGCATACAAGTCGCAGTGGTGGGTGGTATAAGGTGCTTTAGTGACAAAACGGATGGCACTGTGATAAACTGCATCCAGTTTGCTGAGTAGAGTGTTGGAAGCAATTTTGTAGATGACATCGCCGAAGTCGAGGATCGGTAGGATAGTCAGTTTTACTAGGGTAAGCTTGGCAGCGTGAGTGAAGGAGGCTTTGTTGCGGAATAGAAAGCAGACTCTTGATTTGATTTTCGATTGGAGATGTTTGATATGAGTCTGGAAGGAGAGTTTGCAGTCTAGCCAGACACCTAGGTACTTATAGATGTCCACATATTCAAGGTCGGAGCCATCCAGGGTGGTGATGCTAGTGTAACAGTATACTTTTAAACCGTCCCCTCGCCCATACCCGGGCGCGAACCAGGGACCTTCTGCACACAACGACAACAGTCACCCTCGAAGCATCGTTACCCATCGCTCCACAAAAGCCGCGGCCCTTGCAGAGCAAGGGGTAATACTACTTCAAGGTCTCAGAGCAAGTGACGTAACCGATTGAAACGCTATTTAGCGCACACCGCTAACTAAGCTAGCCGTTTCACATCCGTTACACTAGTCGGGCATGCGGGTGCAGGCAGCGATCGGTTGAAAAGCATGCATTTGGTTTTACTAGCGTTTAAGAGCAGTTGGAGGCCACGGAAGGAGTGTTGTATGGCATTGAAGCTCGTTTGGAGGTTAAATAGCACAGTGTCCAATGACGGGCCGAAAGAATATAGGATGGTGTCGTCTGCGTAGAGGTGGATCAGGGAATCGCCCGCAGCAAGAGCAACATCATTGATATATACAGAGAAAAGAGTTGACCCGAGAATTGAACCATGTGGCACCCCCATAGAGACTGCCAGAGGACAGGACAGCATGCCCTCCGATTTGACACACTGAACTCAGTCTGCAAAGTAATTGGTGAACCAGGCAAGGGGAGGGGGGCGGAGCTGTTGGCCGAGGTAGGAGTAGCCAGGCGAAAGGCATGGCCAGCCGTTGAGAAATGCTTGTTGAAGTTTTCGATAATCATGGATTTATCGGTGGTGACCGTGTTACCTAGCCTCAGTGCAGTGGGCAGCTGGGAGGAGGTGCTCTTGTTCTCCATGGACTTCAGTGTCCCAGAACTTTTTGGAGTTGGAGCTACAGGATGCAAACTTCTGCCTGAAGAAGCTGGCCTTATCTTTCCTGACTGCGTGTATTGGTTCCTGACTTCCCTGAACAGTTGCATATCGCGGGGACTATTCGATGCTATTGCAGTCCGCCACAGGATGTTTTTGTGCTGGTCGAGGGCAGTCAGGTCTGGAGTGAACCAAGGGCTGTATCTGTTCTTTGTTCTGCATTTTTTTGAACGGAGCATGCTTATCTAAAATGGTGAGGAAGTTACTTTTAAAGAATGACCAGGCATCCTCAACTGACGGGATGAGGTCAATGTCCTTCCAGGATACCTGGGCCAGGTCGATTAGACAGGCCTGCTCACAGAAGTGTTTTAGGGAGCGTTTGACAGTGATGAGGGGTGGTCGTTTGACTGCGGCTCCGTAGAGGATACAGGCAATGAGGCAGTGATCGCTGAGATCCTGGTTGAAGACAGCGGAGGTGTATTTGGAGGGCCAGTTGGTCAGGATGACGTCTATGAGGGTGCCCTTGCTTACAGAGTTAGGGTTGTACCTGGTGGGTTCCTTGATGATTTGTGTGAGATTGAGGGCATCTAGCTTAGATTGTAGGACTGTTGGGGTGTTAAGCATATCCCAGTTTAGGTCACCTAACAGAACAAACTCTGAAGCTAGATGGGGGGCAATCAATTCACAAATGGTGTCCAGGGCACAGCTGGGAGCTGAAGGGGGTCGGTAGCATGCGGCAACAGTGAGAGACTTATTTCTGGAGAGTAATTTTCAAAATTAGTAGTTCAAACTGTTTGGGTATGGACCTGGAAAGTATGACATTACTTTGCAGGCCATCTCTGCAGTAGACTGCAACTCCTCCCCCTTTGGCAGTTCTATCTTGACGGAAGATGTTATAGTTGGGTATGGAAATCTCTGAATTTTTGGTGGCCTTCCTGAGCCAGGATTCAGACACGGCAAGGACATCAGGGTTAGCAGAGTGTGCTAAAGCAGTGAGTAAAACAAACTTAGGGGGGAGGCTTCTGATGTTGACATGCATGAAACCAAGGCTTTTTCGATCACAGAAGTCAACAAATGAGGGTGCCTGGGGACATGCAGGGCCTGGGTTTACTTCCACATCACCCGCGGAACAGAGAAGGAGTAGTATAAGGGTGTGGCTAAAGGCTATCAAAACTGGTCGCCTAGAGCGTTGGGGACAGAGAATAAGAGGAGCAGGTTTCTGGGCATGGTAGAATATATTCAGGGCATAATGCGCAGACAGGGGTATGGTGGGGTGCGGGTACAGCGGAGGTAAGCCCAGGCACTGGGTGATGAGAGAGGTTGTATCTCTGGACATGCTGGTTGTAATGGGTGAGGTCATCGCATGTGTGGGAGGTGGGACAAAGGATGTATCAGGGGTATGAGGAGTGGGACTAGGGGCTCCATTGTGAACTAAAACAATGATAACTAACCTGAGCAACAGTATACAAGGCATATTGACATTTGAGAGAGACATACAGCGAGGCATACAGTAATCACAGGTGTTGAATTGGGAAAGCTCGCTAAAACAGTAGGTGAGACAACAGTTTATCAGCTAGCACAACAACAGCAGGGAAAATGGCGTTGACAAGGCAACGGGGCCGACAGATAAAACAAACAAGCAGAATGGAGTACCGTGATTAATGGACAGTCCAGCGTGCATCAGCTATGTAGCCAAGTGATCAGTGTCCAGGGAGCAGCGGTGGATGGGGCAGGGGAGCTGGACTGGCAAGTGTTATCCAGGTTAAAACACTAACAATGACTAAATAGCTTGTAGCTGGTTAGCTTCTGGAGGTTCTTGAGTGTGTTCTAAAAATTAAAAATAATAGCAATTCCGTATCACATTGGGTGAGGCAGGTTTCCGGAAGGTATAAAACAATTTTTTTTTTTTAATCGGGAAGAGATAGAAAGTACATATGGGCCACTGAGTGTTTGGGACGCGGCGATGCAGGCCTGTGCTAACAGTTAGCAGGCCGGGGTAAACAAGGTAGCAGTTAGCAGGCCGAATTAGCAAGCAAGGAGATAGCAAGGGCTAGAGTTAGCCTTTGGGGGACGTCGTGATGGGGTGAGTCTGTTTATTTATTCCTCTTCATGCGGTGACATCGATAGACCGGTCGTGGGTTGCGGTTTAGCTCGATGGCTAGTTGTGAAGATCCAGCTGAAAAATGTTCCTTTGCGGTGGGAATCCGGGGATAAAAAATAAATAGGTCCGTTATGGTCCGTTATGCTCTGGTTAGCGTCGCGTTGTTCGAACTGGCGAGAGCTTTCCGAGCTAAAGGTTAGCTGATGACCGGTTAGCTGAAGACCGCTAGCATAGCTGGTGGTTAGCTGGCTAGTTTCAGTTGAGGGGTTCCGGTTCCGAAGTAAATATAAATACTTTAGGAAAAAGTAGCTACATTGGGTGAGGCGGGTTGCAGGAGAGTATTTGGAAGCTTAGGTTTAGCAAAATGTTTTTAAAGATATGCGAAGAAAAATATGTAAAACGAAAAGAGACGAGATATATAGAATGTATGCACATGATATATATATAAAGCGTATAAATGGCATATTATTATATTATTATTATTATATATATATATACAGGGGACACAGGGATACGACAGGACGACCTACTGCTACGCCATCTTTGATTGTAAAGGGATGTGTGAAAATCTGTGTGTTTTCACTGTGTCCAACACACTCCTCTTCATCGTTCTGAATGTGCCGTGAAAGGGCTGGGCTGTTGGCTGCAGCTTTATCAGTAAATGGCTCCAGTTTTTCAGAGCGCTCCTCTGGGTCAGTATGTTCTACTACTGATGGGACCGACTACTGGGTTTAGACTAGAGGACAGGGCTGAGTGGCCTAGACACACACACAGGCTATATTTTTGAGTAAGACTTGAAGGCCAGGCTCTGTTATTAACATGCAGTCAGTCTGAGTGTACATTTTGTGAAGATTACTCTAATTACTTCTCAAATGACATGTAATGTGTGAATGAGCACTCACTGACATTGTATTTATAGATCTGCCAGCTTTGTGTGCACTTGAGTCAAGTGTGTGTTTGCAGAGCATGGGTGTTTTAAGGTGATGGTCGGCCATTGCACAGTTATGTCATCTAATCATGATGTGTCTTTTGGCTGGCTGCCGTGTCCCCTCCCTCACTCAATACTTGATGGTGGACATTATTTTTTTTGCTAATGTCAGCAAAGTGACATCAGTCATTGGGAAATGATTGGTAGCAAAGTGACATCAGTCATTGGGAAATGATTGGTATGCGAGAGAGGAGGGGAGAGACATGGGGAGTGCCAGCAAAGCACTGCCACTAATGAGAGGGATTAAAGAGACCAAAGGAGAGAGTGAAAGAAAGGGAGAGCAGGCAGGTTGAGCTTTTAACATAATGACTCCAGCAGGGAGGGAGAGAAAGAGAGGAGTGGATAGCGAGTAAGAGGGACAGAGAGGGGGGTGTAAGATTGAAAAGTAAGACATTAGGGGGGCACAAATTATGTGTAATTAGAGCTAAAACAAAAGGAAAGTGTGGAGAGAAAGTTGAGCAAACGGTAGGGGAAAGAAAAGCTACACCTATATATACAAAAGTATGTGGATGCCCCTTCAAATAAGAGGATTCGGTTATTTCAGCCACACCCGTTGCTGACCGGTGTATAAAATCAAGAACACAGGCATGCAATCTCCATAGACAAACATTGTCAGTAGAATGGCCTTACTGAAGAGCTCAGTGAAATTCAACGTGGCACCGTCATAGGATGCCACCTTTCCAACAAGTCAGTTTGTAAAATTTCTGCGCTGCTGGAGCTGCCCCGGTCAACTGAAAGTTTTGTTATTGTAAAGTGGAAACTTCTAGGAGCAACAACGGCCTCTAGGAGCAACAACTGCTCAGCCGTGAAGTGGTAGGCCACACAATCTCACAGAACGGAAACGCTGAGTACTGAAGCGCGTAAAGTCGTCTGTCCTCGGTTGCAACACTCACTACTGAGTTCCAGACTGCCTCTGGAAGCAACGTCAGCATAAGAACTGTTCATCGGGAGCTTCATGAAATGGGTTTCCATGGCCAAGCAGACGCACACAAGCCTAGGGTCACTATGCACAATGCCAAGCATCGGCTGGAGTGGTGTAAAGCTCACCGTGTTCTCTGGAGTGATGAATCACGCTTCACCATCTGGCAGTCCGACGAATGAATCTGGGTTTGACAGAGGTTTGGGGAACGCTACCTGCCCCAATGTATAGTCCCAACTGTAAAGTTTGGTATAATGGTCTGGGGCTGTTTTCCATGGTTTGAGTCAGGCCCCTTAGTTCCAGTGAAGGGAAATCTTATCAATGCTCCTATGCACAAAGCGAAGTCCATACAGAAATGGTTTGTCGAGATCAGTGTGAAAGAACTTGACTGGCCTGCACAGAGTCCAGACCTCAGCCCCATAGAGCACCTTAGGTAATAATTGAAACGCTGACTCCAAGCCAGGCCTAATCGCCCAACATCAGTTCCGACCTCACTAATGCTCTTGTGGCTGCCCTTGAAGCAAGTCCCCGCAGCAATATTCCAACATCTAGTGGAAAGCCTTCCCAGAAGACTGGAGGCTGTTATAGCAGTAAAGGGTGACCAACTCCGTATTAATGCCCATGATTTTGGAATGAGATGTTAAACAAGCAGGTGTCCACATACTTTTGATCATGTAGTGTACTTCACTCTTCTCTGGTGATTGAGAGTGGTACAGTCATTACACTCCTCTCCTTTTCTAATCTTCTCTCTCTCCCATCACGTTTTAGCGGGAGCTACTTATCAATTAGCGCTCGGGTGCATTCCACTCTGTTAATGAAGCTAAGTATTTTAGCGTTGCCTAGCTCTCCCAGCTGGGCCCAGGCCTGTTCATTTGGATGGTAATTATAGTAGCTAGCCTTAATAGCTGTTTATCTGCTGAAGATGTTATTGCAGGAGATTGGGGTCGCTACGTGATCAATGACCCTACCTTTGTTTGCACCTGCCCTCATGGGGAGCTCAGGTGTGGCATACACATGCATCAAACGTACGCAAATGCATACATCAGACACGCTCACACTCATTGACACACACACACATACAGTGCATTCGGAAAGTGATCAGACACCTAGACTTTTCCCACGATTTGTTATATTTACAGCCTTATTCTAAAATGGATGGAATATTTTTTTCATCATCAATCTACACACAATACCCCATAATGACAAATCAAAAACACTTTTTTGTTTTTGTTTTTTTTTTGCAAAAGTTATAAAAATGGGAGGGGTGGAAATATTTTAGGTATGTCTTAACATGATCCAGAGTGCTAATTTCAGACAGCGCTGATAGGGATGTTTAAGATTAATCAAAAGCTGGTTTTGGCGGTAACCCAGTTGGTTATGTTATACATTTTGACTGGAAACGCAGCCTATCCAGCCACGATGCACACTGCCCATATGAGCATGGAGCAAGACCAGCCTAAGGTGCTTTTGGTGCCTGTATTCTTTGTATTTAGAAACATAAACTATTTTTTCCCATTTTGTTTTTGATTTGGCATAGCCTCCCCTCAATGAAGGCTTTTTTTGTCCTGCCCAAAGCAATCACAAAGTAGTCTAAAGGGTTTGGCTCCTGAGATCGCTTGGAAATAAATCTTAATCACCAACGTTTTATTAAAATATTACATTTGAAAGGAGTAAAACGGTGAACTGTGAACTGAATTGTTTTGACCATGCAGGTCCTGTTTTGGACGTGTGTAAAACCCTGTCCATGATGTACGTGCA
The DNA here is from genome assembly GCF_023373465.1 of Oncorhynchus keta. Classification (NCBI taxonomy): domain Eukaryota; kingdom Metazoa; phylum Chordata; class Actinopteri; order Salmoniformes; family Salmonidae; genus Oncorhynchus; species Oncorhynchus keta. The sequence goes on along the minus strand of NC_068438.1, from coordinate 30,245,347 downwards.
CATGCCCATCATGAAGTGAGAAATGTGAATCCCGGTGAACCTCGTATTTTAGAAGTTATTTGTAACCTGTAACAATTGCTTGTGTTCGGTTTCATACACTGCATTACCAAAAGTATGTGGACAACTGCTCCTCAAAAGTCTCATTCCAAAATCATGGGCATTAATATGGAGTTGGTCCCTCTTTGCTGCTATAACAGCCTCCACTCTTCTGGGAAGGCTTTCCGCTAGATGTTGGAACATTTCTGCAGGGTCTTGCTTCCATTCAGCCACGAGCATTAGTGAGGTCGGAACTGATGTTGGGTGATTAGACCTGGCTCACGGTCGACCTTCCAATTCATCCCAAAGGTCTTCTCTGGATTGAGCTCTGGGCTCTGCAGGCCAGTCAAGTTCTTCCACACCAATCTCAACAAATAATTTCTGTATGGACTTCACTTTGTTCACGGGAGCATTGTCATGCTGTAACAGGAAAGGGCCTTCACCAAACTGTTGCCACAAAGTTGGAAGCACAGAGTCGTCTAGAATGTAATTTGTATGCTATAGCATTAAGATTTCCCTTCACTGAAACTAAGGGGCCTAGCCCGAACCATGAAAAACAGCCCCAGACCAGTATTCCTCCTCCACCAAACTTTACAGTTGGCACTATACATTGGGGCAGGTAGCGTTCCCCTGGCATCCACCAAGCCCAGATTTGTCAGTTGGACTGTCATATGGTGAAGGGTGGTTCATCTCTACAGAGAATGCGTTTCCACTTCTCCAGAGTCCAATGGTGGCAAGCTTTACACCGCTCCAGCCGACGCTTGACATTGTGCATGGTGAACTTAGGCTTGCATTTGGCTGCTCGAACATGGGAACCCGTTTCATGAAGCTCCCAATGAACAGTTCTTGTGCTGACCTTGCTTCCAGAGGCAGTTTGGAACTCAGTAGTGAGTGTTGCAACCGAGGACAGATGATTTTTACGTGGTTTAGCACTCAGCGGTCACATTCTGTGAGCTTGTGTGGCTTACCACTTCACAGCTGAGCTGTTGTTGCTTCTAGATGTTTCCACTTCACAATAACAGCACTTACAGTTGACCGGGGCAGCTCTAGCAGGGCAGAAATGTAACGAACTGACTTGTTGGAAAGGTGGTACCTATGACAATGACACATTGAAAGTCACTGAGCTCTTCAGTAAGACCATTCTACTGCCAATGTTTGTCTATGGCGATTGCATGGCTGTGTGCTCGATTTTTGTCAGCGACAGGTGTGGCTGGAATAGCTGAGTCCACGTATTTATTTACTTAACTGACTTGCCTAGTTAAATAAAGGTTAAGAACATTCTTATTTACAATGACAGCCTACCCTGGCCAAACCCTAACCCGGACGACACTGGGCCAATTGTGCGCCGACCTATGGGACTCCCAGCCGCGACCGGTTGTGATACAGCCTGGAATCGAACCAGGGTCTGTAGTGACGCCTCTAGCACTGAGCTGTGCCACTCGGTAGGGGTGTCCACATACTTTTGTGTTATATTGTGTTTTTTTTCAAAACCCAAGCCCTCCCTTAGGCCTACTACTGTATAACAAAGGCTGGTTTAACATCAGTGTGTTTTATCCTGCCGATTTTATGATATCATTACATTTTTACATTTATTGTTGTAAAAAAAAAAAGGGGATTTGTTGTAATATAATTAAAAGAAAAACAAGTAATCTTATTAGAGTAGTTTTAATGTGACTACGTCTGTGGCGTACATGCAATGCAACTTCTGGAGATGTGTGAATGTGATCTGATCTCGAAGATGGTTCTGATGATGTTCATAAAACACAGGCCTATATGGGAGCAGTACAACGGTGTGGACTTTCTCCCTTTATCTTTATATTGGGTCTTTGTCCAGCTACTGTGAAATGTTTGGATGTGCGTAAAACCCTCCATAGTCTGCGTTGTTTTAATATTCTATGCCCACGGGGAGAAATGATGGTGCCTGTAAGTGTGATGGCCTATTTAAAATGAGTTGTTTTGATTATTTATGTTTTTAGACCTTATCAATAATTAAATTAATCTTCCTCATTGATGTTTGGCGTGTCCATGCTCAGCCGTAATGCAATTTATAGTGGGTCTAGCCCCTATGTCCGTGTGAATGCTATTGAATCCATGCAATTAATTAGAACAATGTGGAATGCAAATGGGTTCAAGTTAATGCATTTAGTATAGATAGGTCTACATTTTGTTATTTCATTTCTATAAGCTATTTAACAAACTATAACAGACTAACTTTGGAATTTAGTTGATTCCAAGGCAATACATAAAAGACCATAAATGCACAACTTGAAGCAACCAAATGTTTCACAATGGAGCATGTGCTGATTGGCCAGTGAGGGGCCATGCCTCAACACGCCCACTACTTGTTTATTCATCAAAACCCAGCCTTTTCACTACAACACCAGCAAGTGCATTGATAATTGGGATAGTGAAAATGGAAAATAATATTCCTGACTAACCCTTGAACCTATAGCACTTGCTTACGGTTTGTTAAATTAGAGCCCTCAATGTTTTCTTGGAAAGCTTGTGTTATTATATGATACAATATCAGTACTTGTTGCATTTACAACTTGTCTAAGTCCTTATCAACTGATTTGAAACCGTTTGTCTGTGGATTGACTGCATTGTTTTAATGGAATGTTGGAATATTGGCAGTCCTCTAAAACTGTCTGGCTAACAAACATATAAAGTGCAGATTGTATCAAATAATGAACTTGAAGAATTGATCTTATCACACCACTGGAAATCTATGGTTGACCAACTCCCTGACTAAAAGTTTATTGGTCACACAGTTCAGCAAGTGTTATAGCAGCGCAGCAAAATGCTTATGTTACTAGCTCCTAACAATGCAGTCAAACAGCTAGAATATTTTTAAATGCAATCGATACATATTTACATAAGCTAAACTAAGAATGATGTGAACAGCAGTGGATCCTCTGAGTGTAGAAAACATTATGAGCACCTTCCTAATATTGAGTTGAAATCCTTTTGCCCTCAGAACAGCCTCAATTCGTTGGGGCATGGACTCTACGGTCGAAAGCGTTCCACTGGGATGCTGGACCATATAGACTCCAATGCTTCCCACAGTTGTCAAGTTGGCTGGATGTCCTTTGGATAGTGGACCATTCTTGATACACGGGAAACTGTTGAGTGTGAAAAACCTAGCAGCGGTGCAGTTCTTGACGCACTCAAACCGGTGCACCTGGCATCTTCAATATTTTGACTTGCGCAATCACCTTCTGAATGGCACACCTACACAGTCCATGTCTCAATTGTCTCAAGGCTTAACAATCCTTCTTTAACCTGTGTCCTCCCCTTCATCTACACTGATTTGAAGTGGATTTAACAAGTGGCATCAATAAGGGATCATAGCTTTCACTTGGATTCTCCTTGTCAATTTGCCATGGAAAGGGCAGGTGTGGCTAAGGTTTTATACACTCAGTGTTTATTAGAGAGCTGTCAAGAATCCAGTATATAAATAAATATGTGGTGTGTAGGTTCCTGTCCATTCTAGTATTCTAATTATATGCTCACAAACACATTAACTAACACACTCATTTACTCTCTCTCAAACGCACACAATGCATGTACACTACACACTGAACTGTACACCTTTCTATCGATGCAGTTAGTCTAAGACTGAATGAGTTTGTGCACAAAAACACAACAGATAATTAACCCAATCACTTTCTATACAGTGACTCACCTTCAATTGTTTATCATGCTTAGGGCTTTACATTCACTTAGATTGCTCGTGTGTGTGTGTGAGAGAGAGTGGGGAATGCGAGAGAAAAAAAATAAGATCATTTGCTTCTCTAAAAGCACATGCATTTGCAAAGGTGTGTGTGTAAACCCTCTCCCCTCTCCCTCCAGGCCCACCTTCCGTTACTTCACCTGGCACACCTGTGTGCTGGGCATCGTGGGCTGTGCTATCATGATGTTCCTGATCAACGCTATCTACGCCTCAGCCTCCATCGCCTTCATGCTGCTTCTACTGCTGCTCATCCACTACCTCAGCCCAACCAGCAGCTGGGGCTATATCAGCCAGGCTCTCATCTTCCACCAGGTACACACACACTTCTGTTCTACATCCACTACCTCAGCTACATCAGTCTGCAGAACATTGACATGACATCATCTCGGAATTTATCCTATTACCAGGTTCGTATACAAGGGGGCAAAAATCCCATTCGGCGTCTACCAGAATGCTAACAAAATTAGCACAAATAATAACTAATTTCCATGGAAGCTGCTAGCTAAGTATGTTAACGAGCACAAATGAAAATAAATGAATTGCAAAGACAGGCACTCTAGCTCACAAAATTATACATACAGTGCATTCGGAAAGTATTCAGACCCCTTGACTTTTTCCACATTCTGTTACGTTACAGCCTTATTCTAAAATGGATTCAATCGATTTTTTTTCTCCAAATCAAAAACAGGTTTTTAGAAATGTATGCAAATGTATTATGTGTGTGTGTGTGTGTGTGTGTGTGTGTATACATACATATACATGTGTATACATACATATACATGTATATACGTATATAGCCCTTTATGTTCCTTTTAGCAAACTCTAAGCGGGCTGTCGTGTGCATTTTTACTGAGGAGTTGCTTCCGTCTGGCCACTCTACCATAAAGGCCTGAAGATATGGCCATCCTTCTGGAAGGTTCTCCCATCTCAACAGAGGAACTCGGTCAGAGTGACCATCGGGTTCTTGGTCAACTCTCTGATCAAGGCCCTTCTCCCCCAATTGCTCAGTTTGGCCAGGCGGCCAGCTCTAGGAAGAGTCTTGGTCGTTCCAAACTTCTTCCATTTCAGAATGATGGAGGCCACTGTGTTCTTGGGGGCCTTCAATACTGCTGAAATGTTTTGGTACCCTTCCCCTGATCTGTGCCTCGACACAGTCCTGTCTCAGAGCACTACAGACAATTCCTTCGACCTCATGGCTTGGTTTTTGCTCTGACATGCACTGTCAACTGTAGGACCAAATATAGACAGGTGTCTCTTTCCAAATCATGTCCAATCAATTGAATTTACCACAGGTGGACATCAAGTTGTAGAAACATATCAAGGATGATCAATGGAAACAGAGTGCACCTGAGCTCAATTTTGAGTCTCATAGCAAGTGTCTGAATACTTTTTATGTAAATAAGGTATTTCTGTTTTTTATTTTTAATACATTTGCAAACATTTCTAAACCTGTTTTTGCTTTGTTGTTATGTGGTACTGTGTGCAGATTGAGGATTTTTTTATTTAATACATTTTAGAATATGGTTGTAACAAAATGTGGAACAGGGGAATGTCTGAATACTTACCGAATGCACTGGAGGTAGGAGCTATCGAATGTCATTTTTGGTGAGTTTGGACATTTCCAAGCGAATGTGAACAAGAGACATTGTGCAAAGGACCAAATATTTTTTTGCATTAATCGCTGTACAGAACTCATCCAAAGGGCACAATATGATGCCCTGTCACCTTATTAATTCAGCCTTTTACCAAAAAAAAGTAGCTAGTTAAACTTAGGGGTTGCATTAATGCAGAACTCTGTTTTTCACACAATAAATAAAAACTAATCTTGCTGCGTTTTGGAAACGCAGATATAAAATGCTTCTTGTTGTAATTTCTGTTCGGCATCAGACATATTTTGTGCTTCAGTTGCACGTCTCCATTCGGATGAGAATTCTCTAACAGGCATTCCCAGCAGACTCCACTCTGACTGGCGTGAAGCTACTTTTCTCTGGTACTTTTCTCAGTGTAGCCAGCCTGCTTTTCTCTGGTAAAATTCAATATTAACTTTAAAACATTAGGGAATGTAGCTGGTTCCAGTATGGCGCCGACAGAGATGTTCCCTTCGAGTTCTTAGGAAAGTATGAAGTATTTTTTTAGTGTTATTTCTTACATTTAGTACCCCAGGAAATCTTAAGTCTTATTACGTACAGCTGGAAAGAACTATTGGATATAAGAGCAATGTCAACTTACCAACATTGCGACCAGGAATATGACTTTCCCGAAGCGGATCCTCTGTTCGGACCACCACCCAGGACAATGGAGCGAATTCCAGTAGTCGACCCAAAACAATGACAACGATAAAGCAGCCACCTGGCCAGGCTCCGTAGACGTGCACACCACTCCCGAGTATACTACTAGCCAATGTCCAGTCTCTTGACAACAAGGTAGACAAAATTCGAGCAACGGTTGCCTTCCAGAGAAACATCAGAGATTGTAACATGTCCGTTTCACGGAAATATGGCTCTCTCGGCATATGTTGTCGGAATCGGTTCAGCCACCGGGCTTCTCCATACATTGCGCCGACAGAGATAAACACCTCTCTGGGAAGAGGAAGGGCGGGGGTGTATTCTTCATGATTAACGACTCATGGCGTAATCATAACATACAGGAACTCAAGTCCTGCTCACCCGATCATGAATTCCTTAAAATCAAGTGCCGGCATTTTACCTACCAAGAGAATTCTCTTAGGTTATAGTTATAACAGCTGTGTACATTCCCCCTCAAGCAGACACCAAGATGGCCATCAAGGAACTTCACTAGACTAAATGCAAACTGGAAAACATACATCCTGAGACTGCATTTGTTGTAACTGGGGAATTTAACAATCTAAATTCTTCCAGCATATTGATTGTGCTACGCGCAAGCGCAGCACCCTTCGCCACTGCTGATCGTGGACTTCAGGAAACCGCATAGGGAGCACCCCCCTATCGACATCGAAGGGACAACATTTTTTAAGTACACATCAACGACAAACTGAAATGGTCCACCCACACAGACAGTGTGGTGAAGGTGCAAGAGCGCTTCTTCAACCTCAGGAGGCTGAAGAAATTTGGCTTGTCACCCAAAACCCTGACAAATTTTTAAATGCACAATCGAGAGCATCCTGTCGGGATGTATCACAGCCTGGTACGGCAACTGCACCTCCCTCAACCGCAAGGCTGTCCAGAGGGTGGTGCAGTCTGCACAATGCATCACTGGTGGCAAACTACCTGCCCTCCATGACACCTACAGCACCCAATGTCACAGGAAGGCCAAAAATATCATCCAAGGACATCAACCACCCGAGCCACTGCCTATTCACACTGCTACCATCCAGAAGGCGAGGTCAGTACAGGTGCATCAAAGCTGGGACGGAGAGACTGAAAAACAGCTTCTATCTCAAGGCCAACAGACTGTTAAACCTCAATCACCAACTCCGAGACGCTGCTGCCTACATGGAGACCCAATCACTGGACACTTTAATAAATGGATCACTAGTCACTTTAAACAATGCACTTGAAATAATACCACTTTAATAATGTTTGCATATCTTGCATTACTCATATCACATGTATGTACTGTATTTTATACTATCTATTGCTCCTTGCCTATGCCTCGCGGCCATCACTCATCTATATACTTATATGTACATATTCTCATTCACCCCTTTAGGTGTGTGTGTATTAGGTAGTTGTTAGGGAATTGTTGGATTACTTGTTAGATATTACTGCGCTGTCAGAACTAGAAGCACAAGCATTTTACTACACTTGCATTAACATCTGCTAACCATGTGTACAGTTGAAGTCGGAAGTTTACATACACTTAGGTTGAAGTCATTAACTCGTTTTTCAACCACTCCACAAATTTCTTGTTAACAAACTTTAGTTTTGGCAAGTCGTTTAGGACATCTACTTTGTACATGACACAAGTCATTTTTCCAACAATTGTTTACAGACATATTATTTCACTTATAATTCACTGTATCACTATTCCAGTGGGTCAGAAGTTTACAAGTTTGCAAGCCGAAGAACACCATCCCAACCATGAAGCACGGGGATGGCAGCATCATGTTGTGGGGGCGCTTTGCTGTTGGAGGGACTGGTGCACTTCACAAAATAGATGGCATCATGAGAATGGAAAATTGTGGCTACATTGAAGCAACATCTCAAGTCATCAGTCAGGAAGTTAAAGCTTGCTCGCAAATGGTGTCTTCCTAATGGACAATGACCCCAAGCATACTTCCAAAGTTGTGGCAAAATGGCTTAAGGACAACAAAGTCAAGGTACTGGAGTGGCCATCACAAAGCTCTGACCTCAATCCTATCGAACATTTGTGGGCAGAACTGAAAAGGCGTGTGCGAGCAAGGAGGCCTACAAACCTGACTCAGTTACACCAGCTCTGTCAGGAGGAATTCGACCAAATTCACCCAACTTATTGTGGGACGCTTGTGGAAGGCTACCTGAAACGTTTGACCCAAGTTAAACAATTTAAAGGCAATGCAACCAAATACTAATTGAGTATATGTAAACTTCTGACCCACTGGGAATATGATGAAGGAAATTAAAGCTGAAATATATAATTCTCTCTATTATTCTGACATTTCACATTCTTAAAATAAAGTAGTGATCCTAACTGACCTAAGACAGAGAATTTTTACTAGGATTAAATGTCAGGAATTGTGAAAAATGGAGTTTAAATGTATTTAGCTATGGTGTGTGTAAACTTCCGACTTCAACTGTATGTGACAAATCAAATTTGATATGATAAACATTAGAAATATGGCCATGCATTGTTCTTGCAAAAAATACCTTGCTTTTTCATTGTAAGCTCATTTACTTGTGTGTTTGCCAGCAAAATAGCGTTGCACTTTGGTTGTCATCTGATGAAAATGAAGCTTTTTTCTGGCTCAACTGTTCTGGGGGATTATGCTAAGCTTCACAACGTAAAATAATGTGACGGGTGAAATAAAGAACACAATCAGCTTCATCTCTTAACGTGTTGCAGGTATTTACTTAAAGTAGCTGCATATATAAACATTTATGGAAACACTTCAAACAAATAGTTTCAATGGTATTGGCATTATTGAAAAACCATCCTGTGGCTATTTCCAAATTACCCGGGAATATGGTATATACAATATATCGCCAGAGCCTATCATCCCAAAGTATTTGTATATGTGTCCTCTATTCTACAAGCCTTTTGCTCTAGTGTTGCCAGGAGGGACTGTTCCCAAGGTGACGGTTGCCTGGGCAGTGAAGTGCCAGGAGCCTGTCAAAAGCTAGGCTGCTCCAGGAGCATTATTACAGCCACTTAACTTATTGAGCCTTTCTCCAATGCTTCCTCTCCCCATCCCCAGGGAGAGAGGGAAACACGAGGAACGCGGAGACACTTAGTTTAAACTAACTTGTGTGTGTGTGGAGGGATTACGAGGGTGCATGTTTTGGCAGTGCTCAGTATGGATCGGTGACATTGAGGAAAGACAGAAGAAGATTAAATTCATGTGATACAGGCAAGGAGATATAAGCTGATAGTCTTGAGGGATGGGGATAGTATTGAAGGAGTGATTGACATGAAAGAAAGACATGAGTTTCTTGGTGGGTGGATAGAAAATAATGTCGAAGTTAAGAAAATATGCAAATGCAATGACGCGGGGATAGGGTGGTGAGAGGGGAGGGATTAAGAAAATATGTGATCTATCAGAAGACTGTGATGGAGATGGATCACAAGAGGGGGACTGAGTGAGGGACAGCTGGAGCGGTAGATGAGTGGAGGAGGCAGAAGCACGTTGACTCAGGAACTCTCTCGGTTTGGCAAAAACTTTGATAATGACTCTAATGATGATAATGTTTGTTTAGCATTCTCATCATTAGCTGTATGTACACACACACACACGTACTCTCACAGAAACATACATACACACGCATTCACACAAATTATTCACGTGGGGTTTTGGTAATCGGTAAACCGTGTATCATAGCGTTTTATTTTTGAAATACTTTTGTTAGATCAGTAATTAGGGAGATTTGATACTATGTGAAACCTAGAATCGACTACACGTCTTACACATATGCAGTCATGCCCCTTCAGTGATCACGCCATGGAAGTCATGCCCCCATTCAGTGATCACGCCATGGAAGTCATGCCCCATCAGTGATCACGCCATGGAAGTCATGCCCCATCAGTGATCACGCCATGGAAGTCATGCCCCATTCAGTGATCACGCCATGGAAGTCATGCCCCTTCAGTGATCACGCCATGGAAGTCATGCCCCATCAGTGATCACGCCATGGAAGTCATGCCCCATCAGTGATCACGCCATGGAAGTCATGCCCCATCAGTGATCACGCCATGGAAGTCATGCCCCCATTCAGTGATCACGCCATGGAAGTCATGCCCCATTCAGTGATCACGCCATGGAAGTCATGCCCCATCAGTGATCACGCCATGGAAGTCATGCCCCATCAGTGATCACGCCATGGAAGTCATGCCCCATCAGTGATCACGCCATGGAAGTCATGCCCCTTCAGTGATCACGCCATGGAAGTCATGCCCCATCAGTGATCACGCCATGGAAGTCATGCCCCATTCAGTGATCACGCCATGGAAGTCATGCCCCTTCAGTGATCACGCCATGGAAGTCATGCCCCATCAGTGATCACGCCATGGAAGTCATGCCACATTCAGTGATCACGCCATGGAAGTCATGCCCCATTCAGTGATCACGCCATGGAAGTCATGCCCCTTCAGTGATCACGCCATGGAAGTCATGCCCCTTCAGTGATCACGCCATGGAAGTCATGCCCCATCAGTGATCACGCCATGGAAGTCATGCCCCCATTCAGTGATCACGCCATGGAAGTCATGCCCCATTCAGTGATCACGCCATGGAAGTCATGCCCCATCAGTGATCACGCCATGGAAGTCATGCCCCATCAGTGATCACGCCATGGAAGTCATGCCCCTTCAGTGATCACGCCATGGAAGTCATGCCCCTTCAGTGATCACGCCATGGAAGTCATGCCCCATCAGTGATCACGCCATGGAAGTCATGCCACATTCAGTGATCACGCCATGGAAGTCATGCCCCATTCAGTGATCACGCCATGGAAGTCATGCCCCTTCAGTGATCACGCCATGGAAGTCATGCCCCATCAGTGATCACGCCATGGAAGTCATGCCCCATCAGTGATCACGCCATGGAAGTCATGCCCCATCAGTGATCACGCCATGGAAGTCATGCCCCATTCAGTGATCACGCCATGGAAGTCATGCCCCATCAGTGATCACGCCATGGAAGTCATGCCCCATCAGTGATCACGCCATGGAAGTCATGCCCCATCAGTGATCACGCCATGGAAGTCATGCCCCATCAGTGATCACGCCATGGAAGTCATGCCCCATTCAGTGATCACGCCATGGAAGTCATGCCCCATTCAGTGATCACGCCATGGAAGTCATGCCCCATTCAGTGATCACGCCATGGAAGTCATGCCCCATTCAGTGATCACGCCATGGAAGTCATGCCCCATTCAGTGATCACGCCATGGAAGTCATGCCCCATTCAGTGATCACGCCATGGAAGTCATGCCCCATTCAGTGATCACGCCATGGAAGTCATGCCCCCATTCAGTGATCACGCCATGGAAGTCATGCCCCCATTCAGTGATCACGCCATGGAAGTCATGCCCCCATTCAGTGATCACGCCATGGAAGTCATGCCCCATTCAGTGATCACGCCATGGAAGTCATGCCCCATCAGTGATCACGCCATGGAAGTCATGCCCCATCAGTGATCACACCATGGAAGTCATGCCCCATCAGTGATCACACCATGGAAGTCATGCCCCATCAGTGATCACGCCATGGAAGTCATGCCCCATTCAGTGATCACGCCATGGCCCCATTCAGTGATCACGCCATGGCCCCATTCAGTGATCACGCCATGGCCCCATTCAGTGATCACGCCATGGCCCCATTCAGTGATCACGCCATGGCCCCATTCAGTGATCACGCCATGGCCCCATTCAGTGATCACGCCATGGCCCCATTCAGTGATCACGCCATGGCCCCATTCAGTGATCACGCCATGGCCCCATTCAGTGATCACGCCATGGCCCCATTCAGTGATCACGCCATGGCCCCATTCAGTGATCACGCCATGGCCCCATTCAGTGATCACGCCATGGCCCCATTCAGTGATCACGCCATGGCCCCATTCAGTGATCACGCCATGGCCCCATTCAGTGATCACGCCATGGAAGTCATGCCCCCATTCAGTGATCACACCATGGAAGGGTGGAAGGAACATAATGTTTTCAGAGATTTTTAATAGGCCCATTGTCTTGAATATCTGTAGATTGGTGGCCATTTGGACCTAGTATTTGCTCATTATTTCTATGGTTGGCTATGTAACAGGAATTAATATAGGATAGGAAGGTTTGTTTTCCAGACATGGAATGTTTCAACATTGGTCTTGTAGATATAATTACAGCTCTGTGATTTTATGTAATGAGAATATGACGGGAGGTCGCAGTACTGCCATTCCATAATGCCAACTGTCTCTTCATGACCACTACACACCCCTCCTACACACTCCCTGGTCTGTAGTCTCTGCCACAGTCTCATGTGTTAATGGGATTCTGATTCTGGATCCAATTTATGTCTGCAGTGGTGGAATCCTTCTGATTAGACCACAGACAGACCCACACGCTCACTCTGCAGACAAGGGGCGTTGTGTGGGATGTGCATAGGAACACATGTACGAAGAAAGTAAAGGAAGGGTTTTATGCAGCGAGAGTGGCCAACTTAAGCCATGTACATCATGGTTTCTAGTTGCCAGTAGTAACCGGCTTTTGTTTGTGATTTAGCCAACTCCTCTGTGGTTTGTTGTTATACCATACATATACATAATGTACAGTCGTAGCCAAAAGTTTTTAGAATGATACAAATATTCATTTTCACAAAGTTTGCTGCTTCAGTGTCTTTAGATATTTTTGTCAGATGTTACTATGGAATACTGAAGTATAATGACAAGCATTTCATAAGTGTCGAAGGCTTTTATTGACAATTACATGAAGTTGATGCAAAAAGTCAATATTTGCAGTGTTGGCCCTTCTTTTTCAAGACCTCTGCAATCTGCCATGGCATGCTGTCAATTAACTTCTGGGCCACATCCTGACTGATGGTAGCCAATTCTTGCATAATCAATGCTTGGGGTTTGTCAGAATTTGTGGGGTTTTGTTTGTCCACCCACATCTTGAGGGTTGAATTTCCTGGCCATAGACCCAAAATATCTATGTTTTGTTCCCCGAGCCACTTAGTTATCACTTTTGCCTTATGGCAAGGTGCTCCATCATGCTGGAAAAGGCTTTGTTCGTCACCAAACTGTTCCTGGATGGTTGGGAGAAGTTGCTCTCGGAGGATGTGTTGGTACCCTTCTTTATTCATGGCTGTGTTCTTAGGCAAAATTGCGAGTGAGCCCACTCCCTTGGCTGAGAAGCAGTCCCACACATGAATGGTCTCAGGATGCTTTACTGTTGGCATGACACAGGACTGATGGTAGCGCTCACCTGGTCTTCTCCGGACAAGCATTGTTCCAGCTGCCCCAAACAATCGGAAAGGGGATTCATCAGAAAACATGACTTTACCCCAGTCCTCAGCAGTCCAATCCCTGTACCTATTGCAGAATATCAGTCTGTCCCTGATGTTTTTCCTGGAGAGAAGTGGCTTCTTTGCTGCCCTTCTTGACACCAGGCCATCCTCCAAATGTCTTCGCCTCACTGTGTGTGCAGATGCACTCACACCTGCCTGCTGCCATTCCTGAGCAAGCTCTGTACTGGTGGTGCCCCGATCCCACAGCTGAATCAACTTTAGGAGATGGTCTTGGCACTTGCTGGACTTTCTTGGGCGCCCTGAAGCCTTCTTCACAACAATTGAACCGCTCTCCTTGAAGTTCTTTATGATCCGATAAATGGTTGATTTAGGTGCAATCTTACTGGCAGCAATATCCTTGCCTGTGAAGCCCTTTTTGTGCAAAGCAATGATGATGGCACGTGTTTCCTTGCAGGTAACCACAGTTGACAGAGGAAGAACAATGATTCTAATTACCACTCTCCTTTTTGAAGCTTCCAGTCTGTTATTTGAACTCGATCAGCATGAGAGAGTGATCTCCAGCCTTGTCCTCGTCAACACTCACACCTGTGTTAATGAGAGAATCACCGACATGTCAGCTGGTCCTTTTGTGGCAGGGCTGAAATGCAGTGGAAATGTTTTTGGGGGATTCAGTTCATTTGCATGGCAAAGAGGGACTTTGCAATTAATTGCTATTCATCTGATCACTCTAAGTAACATTCTGGAGTATATTCAAATTGCCATCATACAAACTGAGGCAACAGACTTTGAAAATTAATATTTGTGTCATTCTCAAAACCTTTGGCCACGACTATATGACATGAACATGTATGATATAACAATGAACAACTGGGGAGTTTGCCAAAGAATCTGGCCACTAAGCTACAATAGTAGCAACATGCCTTGGCAACCAAGCTACAGATGTAGGATCTTAATTTGATTACGCTTTTTGTTGAATTTTACTGCTGTGCAGGAACCGCAGATGAGCTTAGTGATTTACTTAAATTAACTTAAATCCCACACTAACACATTGTTATATTAACAGTATTACACTTTTCATGTAGCCTACTTTTGGCTGGCTAATAGCCTAACCATCGATTAAGAAAAATGATGGCCAAAAATGTCAGTCCTGTTGCGGCAGGATTATTTTGCTGTGACGATATTGGTCAAATTATGATCCTACATCTATGTTGCTACCATTTAGCATTCCAGTCCTGATAACTATTGTGTGTGCACTATAGATCAGTGGTTCCTAACCATAGTAAGGAGTACTTGGCCTATCTACAGGGGGTACTTGAGAAGGCTCATGAGACCATAGGCCTACTGGTAAAATGTTTGAGGGGGTACTCCGGGCAGAGCAAAATTCAGTCAGTGGTACAGTAACTGAAAAAAGGTTTGGCTCCACTGCTATACAGTATACAGCTCTGTTGTAACGTAACTCTCGGTCTCTCCCTCCAGGTGCGTAAGTACCTGTTGATGTTGGACGTGCGTAAGGACCATGTGAAGTTCTGGAGACCCCAGCTGTTGCTGATGGTGTCTAACCCTCGTAGCAGTGTAGGTCTCATCACCTTCATCAACGACATCAAGAAGAGTGGTCTCTATGTCCTGGGACATGTACAGCTGGGAGACCTGGGTAAGAGGAAACACGGAGATGTTTGTTTTTTAAGAATAAAGAAGCCTTTTACGTTTCCCTTCTGTTATTCTCCCAGAGTGGCTGAATACCTCTGTCATCCATCACAGTTCAGGCTTGTTGGTGAATGTCTAGTGGAATTGTGTTCGGCTGAGTTGATGTCAAACCAATGTTTGAAGAAGTATGTCTCTGACTTGGCTAGTACAGTAACTAAAGCTATATGTGTGGTAAGCCAGTCTGCTTACTAATGTGTGAAGTTTATTCGTTCACGGAAATGGTTCGCTCTGACAGTGAGTCACATTGTCGTAGCTCGCTAAATAAACCATGGGTGCCAGTATCTCAGAAACGGTCGGCCTCCTGTGCTTTTCACGCAGTGCCTAGGGTTTACTGAGAAGGGTGCGACAAACCAAAAACATCCGGTCAGCGGCAGTCCTGTGGGCGAAAACCGCTCGTTAATGAGGTCGAAGAAAAATGGCAAGAATAGTGCAAGCTAACAGGTGGGCCACAAATGGTCAAATAACCGTTCAGTATAGCAGTGGTGTCTCGCCCTCTCTCGGGGCGCCTCTCGCCCTCTCTCGGGGCGCCTCTCGCCCTCTCTCGGGGCGCCTCTCGCCCTCTCTCGGGGCGCCTCTCGTGTCTCGTTCTCTCGTGTCTTGTGTTTTTCTGTGGCACTGCACAATCAGGTCACTACACAGAGAAATAACTTAACCTCTCATTCTCTGAGGACTTGGCAGATAATGGCCCCTGGCCAAAATGTTTGCACAGATACTGATGTTTTGTTTCTCTCGCTCTCTCCATCCTACCCTCACCCCCCTCTCGCTCTCCTTCTCCACCCCCCCTCTCTCGATTGATACTCCCACCACCCCTTCTCGCTCTTTCTCTCAGACACGTTACCGTCCAACCCTCTCCAGTGCCGTTATGACTCATGGTTGTCTCTGGTGGACCACCTCAACATCAAGGCATTTGTCAACCTCACCCTGGCTGACTCAGTACGGCATGGAGTCCAACATCTACTCTTCATCTCTGGCCTAGGTCAATGATTATATTCACTACTCTCTGATACCATGCACTCTATTAGCTGTAACTGGCCCAACTGTCATTCATACACCTCTTTTACGATCACACCCATTCACTCATCTCTCCCTCTGTCTCTCAAGGTGGGATGAGGCCCAACACATTGGTCTTGGGTTTCTATGATGACTGCACTCCCAAAGACAAACTCACTGACCCCGCCCTCACTGCCACCGTCCCCACTCAGGACCCAGAGGACGAACGCCCGCCCTACCACTTCCCCACCCTGCGGCCATCCAATGATGGTATGGGGGAAAACGGAAAAGTCATGGGACCCCAAGAATACGTGGCTGTGATCGCAGATGCCATGAAGATGATGAAGAATGTAGCGCTAGCCCGCTACTTCCACCAGTTCGACCGTGCCTTAACCATCTCCTCGTCCCCAGGGAAGGGTGCTCTGTACGTGGACGTGTGGCCCGTCAACCTGCTGAGACCAGACAGCTCCAGCTATGTAGACACCTGCTCCCTCTTCCTGCTCCAGCTTGCCTGTGTCCTCAACATGGTCCGCGCGTGGCGCCATGCTAGACTCCGCCTTTTTCTATGTGTGGAGGAAGGGCGGAGCATGCGAGGCTCTGAGGAAAAGCTGGGTCAGCTGCTGAAGGAACTGAGGATCAAAGCCAATGTGTACACTGTGCCCTGGGACCAGCAGGTGGCGCTACACTGGCAGAGGCAGGGTGAGGCGGGCAAGAGGAGGCCTACCCGCCAGTCACAGAGAGAGGAGGAGGGGCTGGGGAAGAGGGGGTTGTTTGAGGAGAATGGAGGCGTGAATAGCTTCCCTAGCAACGCCACAAGGCTGTCTGATGAGTATCTGTTGGCGGTTAATAGGTTGATCCTGGATCAGGCCTGCCCCCCTCCGGCCGTGCGTTTCCTGTATTTGCCCCACCCCCCGGCTGACACGCAGCACTACACGGCCTACCTCCGCCAGCTAGACCTGCTCACAGAGGACCTGGGTCCTACCCTGCTCATACACGGGGTTACACCTGTCCTCACCACTGACCTCTAACACCTGAACTCTCACCAACTGATCCCTGATTAAACCCTCATCCCCTTACCAAATTGCTGCAGGTGGAAGCGCTACTTAGACAAAGCTCAAGGATCCACTTACCTTCCCCAAAGCTGTACTAATATACAAAAGTATGTGGACACCCCTTCAAATAAGTGGATTTGGCTATTTCAGCCATGCTCGTTGTTGACATGTGTATAAAATCGAGCACACAGCCATGCAATCTCCATACACAAACAGGCAGTGTTATGGCCCGTACTGAAGAGATCCGTGACTTTCAACGTGGCACTGTCATAGGATGCCACCTTTCCAACAAGTCAGTTCGTCAAATTTCTGCATTGCCCCAGTCAACTGTAAGTGCTGTTATTGTGAAGTGGCAACGTCTAGGAGCAACAACGGCGCAGCCGTGAAGTGGTAGGCCACACAAGCTCACAGAACGGGACCGCCGAGTGCTAAGATCACCATGCACAATGCCCAGCATCGGCTGGAGTGGTGTAAAGCTCACCGCCATTAGACTCTGGTGCAGTGTAAACGCGTTCTCTGGAGTAATGAATTACGCTTCACCATCTGGCAGTCCAACGGACTAATCTGGGTTTTGCGGATGCCAGGAGAACGCTACCTCCCCAAATGCAGAGGGCTAACTGTAAAGTTTGGTGGAGGAGAAATGGTCTGGGGCTGTTTTTCATGGTTCGGGCAAGGAAATCTTAACACTAAAGCATACAATGACATTCTTGATGATTCTGTGCTTCCAACTTTGTGGCAACAGTTTGGGAAAGTCTGTTTCCTGTTTCAGCATGACAATGCCCCAGTGCACAAAGTGAGGTCCATACAAAAATGGTTTGAGATCGGTGTGGAAGAACTTGACTGGCCTGCACAGAGGCCTGACCTCAACCTGACCTTTTGTGATGAATTGGAACGCCGACTGTGAGCCAGGCCTATCGCCCAACATCAGTGCCCCACATCACTAATGCTCTTGTGGCTGAATGTAAGCAAATTCCCGTAGCAATGTTCCAACATCTAGTGGAAACGTTTCCCAGTAGAGTGGGGGCTGTTGCTCCACTCTAATATTAATGCCCATGATTTTGGAATGAGATGTTCAACAAGCAGATAGATGTTCACATACTTTGGTGATCTAGTGTATTTCCTCCGTTCCCCTATCCTCCTTATGAATATGGAAGGTGTTGCACTGGCCAAAAAGTAAATAATAATGCTTAAAGGGGACTGAAGTCTGACACTGCCAAGTCATTGGAGCTCAGTAAAAGGTTTTCTTTTCTGAAATCACCATTTTTGTCTTTAATACAGAATCAGAAACGTGACCTTAAGTTTACAGTTAAAATATGAAAATCCAGCAATCTGTTTAATGGGACTGTTATGGAACTCTAGTCCGCTCCTCTCCATGGAATCCCATGGATGTTTACTGAAGGGATATCTATTCTATATAGATCTATCTCATCTCCATGGAGCCCTTCTATTGGACACTACACTCCTATGCAAAGAATGCTGGGGTATGACCGGTACTATACAGCTCAGTAACTTGTTGCTGGAACACGCACATTTTAAAAGCACCATCCAAATCATCATGTTTCAAAGTGTTTATATTGTAACTAAATAAAGCTATTTTGTAACAGTTCTGTGTCTTTATTTTCATTTCACTGTCTCATCATTGTGCATTAGTTTTGAGTAAGCCAGTAATTTATCTAAACAGTGTTGATTGATGTGTGTTCACGGTTAACTAAACTGAAGAAAAATATAAACGCAACATGTAAAATGTTGGTCCCATGTTTCATGAACTGAAATAAAAGATCCCAGAAATGTTCCATACACACACACATTATTTCTCTCAATTTTTGTGCACACATTTGTTTACATCCCTGTTCGTGAGCATTTCTCCTTTGCCAAGATAATCCATCCACCTGACAGGTGAGGAATATCAAGAAGCTGATGAAACAGCATTATCATTACACAGGTGCACCTTGTGATGGGGACAATAAAAGGCCACACTAAATTGTGCAGTTTTGTCACAATGCCATAATTGGCATGCTTGACTGCAGGATTGTCCACCAGAGAATTGAATGTTAATTTCTCCACCATAAGCCACCTCATGTGGTTTTAAAGAATTTGTATGTCCAATCGCTGCAGACCACATATAACCATGCCAGCCCAAGGCCTCCACATCCCAGGACCTCCACATCCGGTTTCTTCACCTGCGGGAGAATTTGCAGATGTCACCTTTATAAACACTTCCCCATGTAGGCGGTGGGGTTATGGTATGGGCAGGCATAAGCTACGGACAACAAACACAATTGCGTTTTTTCTATGGCCATTTGAATACACAGATATCTTGATGAGATCCTGAAGATCATTGTCGTGCCATTCATCCACTGCCATCACCTCATGTTTCAGCATGATAATGCACAGCTCCTTACTGCAAAGATCTGTACACGATTCCAAGAAGTTGAAAATACTCACCAAACATGTCACCCATTGAGCAGGTTTGTGATGCTCTGGATCGAAGTGTATGACTCCGTGTTCCAGTTTCCGCCAATATCCAGCAACTTTGCACGGCCATTGAATTGGAGTGGGGCAACACTCCACAAGCTACAATCAATGGCCTGATCAACTATATGCAGAGATGTGTCACGTTGCATGAGGCAAATGATGGTTGCACCAGATACTGACTGGTTTTCTAAACCATGCCCATATCCTTTTTTTAAGGTATCTTTGACCAACAGATTCATATCTGTATTCCCAGTCATTCATAGATTAGGGCCTAATTCATTTATTTAATAGGGCCTAATTAATTTAAATAGACTTTTTCCTTGTATGAACTGTTGCATTTTGCGTTTATATTTTATTCAGTGTACATATAAGGACACTGAGGTCCGGACCTCAGCAATGTTTTCTAATTTGAAAAAAAAAAAATTAAAATATGTCTTGTACACTAAAGAAAATCGATCACTGGTCAAGGTCAACACCTAAATATTGCTCCTAGCGTTGATCAAAGCTCAGAACGCTAATATTCTTGATCTCCATTCTACACGCGCCTGCCTCTGCGAATGAGTGGAATCATGAACAGTTTGTTCGATATGTTCGCATGCGTCCCCCGGATTTGACTTTTTAGCAGCACATTCGCCACTCTCTCAAACGGTTGATTCTGCTCTCTGGTGGCACAGGCCGAAGACTTGAGACGTGAAACAAACTAACCCAGCTTGAAGTGAGCGAGTCGGCTCAAGTTGAGACGCTGCTGACAGTGTGTGTGCGAGATGCTGGACAAAAGGCCATTTTAAAACCATGTTTGTTTCAATATGACCATCTCCACATGTTCCCAATAGGCCTAAGCATACATCAAAAATCAAACAATACAGTTCTTAACCAATATAAACCAAAATATTTTATATCTCTATCGCCCACTGGAGTTTATAGTGTACCTATTACCCACCCTTTTTTACGACTACATCACTGATCAACAGAATCATAAGAAATATTCTAATAATGTGGATGTGATAAAAGCCTATTTCTGCGGGCTCTATTGGTCTGTTTGTGTTTTGTGTGGTGCTTGATTCGCAATGCCTGCAATACAAATATGAACGCGGGTGCACCTCAGCCACGCTCAAGGTACTAAACGATATCATAACCGCCATCGATAAAGGACAGTACTGTGCAGCCGTCTTCATCGACCTTGCCAAGGCTTTCGACTCTGTCAATCACCATATTCTTATCGGCAGACTCAGTAGCCTCGGGTTTTCGGATGACTGCCTTGCCTGGTTCAACAATTACTTTGCAGACAGAGTTCAGTGTGTCAAATCGGAGGGCATGCTGTCCGGTCCTCTGGCAGTCTCTATGGGGGTGCCACAGGGTTCAATTCTGGGGCCGACTCTTTTCTCTGTATATATCAATGATGTTGCTCTTGCTGCGGGCGATTCCCTGATCCACCTCTACGCAGACGACACCATTCTATATACTTCCGGCCCGTCCTTGGACACCGTGCTATCTAACCTCCAAACGAGCTTCAATGCCATACAACACTCCTTCCTTTTCCTCCAACTGCTCTTAAACACTAGTAAAACCAAATGCATGCTTTTCAACCGTTCGCTGCCTGCACCTGCACGCCTGACCAGCATCACCACCCTGGATGGCTCCGACCTTGAATATGTGGACATCTATAAGTACCTAGGTGTCTGGCTAGACTGTAAACTCTCCTTCCAGACTCACATCAAACATCTCCAATCGAAAATCAAATCAAGAGTCGGCTTTCTATTCCGCAACAAAGTCTCCTTCACTCACGCCGCCAAACTTACCCTAGTAAAACTGACTATCCTACCTACGATCCTCGACTTCGGCGACGTCATCTACAAAATTGCTTCCAACACTCTACTCAGCAAACTGGATGCAGTTTATCACAGTGCCATCCGTTTTGTCACTAAAGCACCTTATACCACCCACCACTGCAACCCGTATGCTCTAGTCGGCTGGCCCTCGCTACCTATTCGTCGCCAGACCGACTGGCTCCAGGTCATCTACAAGTCCATGCTAGGTAAAGCTCCGCCTTATCTCAGTTCACTGGTCACGATGGCAACACCCACCCGTAACACGCGCTCCAGCAGGTGTATCTCACTGATCATCCCTAAAGCCAACACCTCATTTGGCCGCCTTTCGTTCCAGTTCTCTGCTGCCTGGGACTGGAATGAATTGCAAAAATCGCTGAAGTTGGAGACTTTTATCTCCCTCACCAACGTCAAACATCTGCTATCTGAGCAGCTAACCGATCGCTGCCTCTGTACATAGTCTATCGGTAAATAGCCCACCCATTTTTACCTACCTCATCCCCATACTGTTTTTATTTATTTTATTTTCTGCTCTTTTGCACACCAATATCTCTACCTGTACATGACCATCTGATCATTTATCACTCCAGTGTTAATCTGCAAAATTGTAATTATTCGCCTACCTCCTCATGCCTTTTGCACACAATGTATATAGACTCTCCCTTTCTCTACTTTATTATTGACTTGTTAATTGTTTACTCCATGTGTAACTCTGTTGTTGTCTGTTCACACTGCTATGCTTTATCTTGGCCAGGTCGCAGTTGCAAATGAGAACTTGTTCTCAACTAGCCTACCTGGTTAAATAAAGGTGAAATTAAAAAATTAAAAAAATGCCAGTGAATGCTGGGGGGAGGAGCTATAGGAGGATGGGCTCACTAATGGCTGGAATGAAATAAATGTAACGGAGTCAATTCCATTTATGCCATTACAATGAGCCCGTTCTCCTATAGCACCTCCCACCAGCCTCCACTGATGAACACTGAGAAAAGATAGATCAATGTAAAGAGTGGATGATTTTAGGCAATTAATTATTATAACTGATCACTGAACACTGATCACTGATGCTACGTGTCAGTGTGAATCATTTAATCTCAAACCCTGGTTGTTGCCCTGTCTATGGTAACCTTTGGGTGTGTCGAGGTTAATTAGTTAATGTGTCTTGCAGCTGTAGGCCTTGTGCCAACTGTGCTGTGTTTCTCAAATAAACTAGACTTGGATGGGGAGGCTCCAGTCCAGACAGACAAGCCCAGACAAATTGCTCTGTCCCCTAGCTGGCAACTATAAAATAAATGGAGGTAAGGTAAGGGAGAGATATGAAAAATGACCCAACAACCATGAATACCTGGTCAGAAAACGGAGCTGAACAGTGCTGTAGAAGACATGGTATTTGGTGTAAGATTTCTCTATTTGCCCTGAAAAGGTCAAAGAAAGTGTGTGATGTGTGTAATGTGTTTGTATGATCAGAGAGCCTCAATTTCCTCTGACAGTTTTCTAACAAGAGAACTTTTATTGCTCTGGGATAGTAGGAAATAGGGAGTGCAGTCAGAGTGGATTGGGGAGGGGGGTCTCACTGTTAGGGTCCTGGCTATGTGTTGGGGTGTTGCGGTGCCCCTGGTGTACAACAGACTTGAAACCCTGTTCAGAGGGGCAACATGTCACACTCACCAAGACTCACACTGCCAACCACTGACCACTGGGCACACCACAGGGACACATCATTTATACATACCCACTGATCACTTTGATTTAGCACTCTCCTCTGATCCGATCTCTCTCTCGTCTCGCTCTCTCTCCCTCTCTCTCTCTCCTATCTTCTCGCTCTCTCCTCTTTCTCCTCCATCTCTTCTACCTCTCTTCTCTCCTCTCTCTCTTTCTATCTATCTCAGGGAATGAGTTATATCAGAATGCCAATGGTTTCATCTGGTTAATTTTACATGAGATGCAGATTGTCAGAGTCATCAGAAGGATAGAAGGGACTTGGGACTTGGTCACACTGATGCTAGGCAGGATTAGTAATGAAGGAGAGGTGTGTTTGAGAGGGACACAAATGTAGTATGATACACAAATAAAGCAGTGAATGGAAAAGCCCTGGTATGGTACACTAATAGAAAGAGCCAACATCCCATGATGTCCCTTGAGTCAGTTCTTGTGGTAGTAATGGAGGCTGTACCTTCAATGGCTTGAACTGCCTGAAACAATTCTACTGTCATCTCAAATCTATATCAGGAAGGATGATTAAGGTACGGTGGAAAATTAAATATCAGTTTCTGAGAAAGTTAACCCTTCAACTATGTGTACTACGGATATGCACAGTAGGGACTTTGTACAGTGCATTTGGAAAGTATTCAGACCGCTTGACTTCTCCACATTGTGTTACGTTACAGCCTTATTCTTAAATATATATTTTTTAAATGACCTCATCAATCTACTCACACACAACCCCGTAATGACAAAGCATTTTTTGCAAATGTTTTAAATTAAACAGGACCTTATTTACATAAGTATTCAGACCCTTTGCTATGAGACTTCAATTGAGCTCAGTTGCATCCTGTTTCCATTGATCATCCTTGTGATATTACAACTTGATTGGTGTCCACATGTGGTAAATGCAATTGATTGGACATGATTTGGAAAGGCACACACCTGTCTATACAAGCAAAAATAAATCTATGAGGTCGAAGGAATCGTCCGTAGAGCTCCGAGACAGGATTGTGTCGAGGCACGGATCTGGGGAAGGGTACCCAAACATTTCTGCAGCATTGAAGGTCCCCAAAAACACAGTGGCCTCCATCCTTCTTTCTTAAATGGAAGAAGTTTGGAACCACCAAGACTACCTAGAGCTGGCCGCCCAGCCAAACTGATCAATCGGGGGAGAAGGGCCTTGGTCAGTGAGGTGACCAAGAACCCGATGGTCACTCTGACAGAGCTCCAGAGTTTCTCTGTGGAGATGGGAAAACCTTCCAGAAGGACAGCCAACTCTGCAGTACTCCACCAACCAGGACTTTATGGTAGAGTGGCCAGGCAGAAGCCATTCCTCAGTAAAAGGCACATGACAGCCCGCTTGGAGCTTGCCAAAAGGCACCTAAAGGACTCTCAGACCTTGAAAAACAAGATTCTCTGGTCTGATAAAACCAAGATTGAACTATTTGGCCTGAATGCCAAGCGTCATGTCTGGAGGAAACCTGGCACCATCCCTATGGTGAAAGCATGGTGGCGGCAGCATCATGTCTGGAGGAAACCTGGCGCCATCCCTACGGTGAAAGCATGGTGGCGGCAGCATCATGTCTGGAGGAAACCTGGCGCCATCCCTACGGTGAAGCATGGTGGCGGCAGCATCATGTCTGGAGGAAACCTGGCGCCATCCCTATGGTGAAGCATGGTGGCGGCAGCATCATGTCTGGAGGAAACCTGGCACCATCACTATGGTGAAAGCATGGTGGCGGCAGCATCATGTCTGGAGGAAACCTGGCACCATCCCTATGGTGAAAGCATGGTGGCGGCAGCATCATGTCTGGAGGAAACCTGGCGCCATCCCTATGGTGAAGCATGGTGGCGGCAGCATCATGCTGTGGGAAAGTTTTTCAGAGGTAGTGACTGGGAGACTAGTCAGGATCAAGGGAAAGATATACTGAGCAAAGTATAGAGAGATCCTTGATGAAAAACTGCTCCAGAGCACTCAGGACCTCAGACTGAGGTTAAAGGTTCACCTCCCAACAGGACAACGACCCTAAGCACACAGCCGAGACACCGCAGGAGTGGCTTCTGGACGAGTCTCTGAATGTCCCAGCCAGAGCACGGACTTGAACCTGATCGAACATCTCAGGAGATACCTGAAAATAGCTGTGCAGCAACGCTCCCCATCCAACTTGACAGCGCTTGAGAAGATCTGCAGAGGAGAATGGGAGAAACTCCCCAAATACAGGTGTGCCAAGCTTGTAGCTGTAACGGGGTGAGTAACTGGTTGCTGGGAAGTCAGGCGCAGGAGAGCAGAGATGGGTGATAACAGGAGAACTTTAATATACACCCTGGCCCAAAGGCACAGGCGAGGCAGCAAAAAGCACAACCACTGTAACATGAACCGGGTTAAACAAAACAAACAAACCTAGGTTTGAAACAAACCTAGCGCAAGCCAGCCTGTAGCATAACACACTACACAAAGAACAATTCCACACACAGACATGGGGGAAACAGAGGGTAATATACATTTAGTCTGATAAGGGAATTGTGAACCAGGTGTGCGGGAAAACGAGACAAAACAAATGGAAAATGAAAGGGAGCGGTGATAGCTAGAAGACCGGTGATGCCGAACGCCGCCTGAACAAGGAGAGGGACCGACTTCGGCAGAAGTCGTGACAGTAGCGTCATATCCAAGAAGACTCCAGGATGTAATCGCTGCCAAAGGTGCTTCAACAAAGTACTGAGTTATGGGTCTGAATACTTATGTAAATGTAATATTTAAGTTGCTGTTTATTATATACATTTGCATTTCTATTTACATTTTTTTTCTGTCATTTTGAGGTATTGTAGATTGATGAGGGGGAAAAACTATCAATGTAACAACAAAATGTTGAAAAGGTAAAGGTGTCTGAATACTTTCTGAATGCACTGTATTTGTTTCGGGGAGTTGTATGTGTGTGAGTTTGTACCATATAGAGAGATGCTGGATATTAGATTGGGGTTGGGGCATACTGTGTGTGCCCTCCTCTATCCTGCTACATCTGTCACATATTCCAGTGCCCTTTACACAGTCAATCTGCCATAATCTCACCCTTCAATGCAACTACATTTTCCAATTTAATCAGAATTCGGGAACCTCCATGTCATTTAGAAATGAGGGCTCAAAGATACATTCTTGGGTTGATGAGAAAGACCAGAAGTAAAATTGAATCAAGGCTTCAAGTGTAGCAGGTTACTAGTTTTAACATCTCTGTAGGGTCTGTAATGACATGGCAGGCTCTCCAGTGATCAAACTGCAAGCAGCACTATGGGGCTGATTCCGACCTGAGTTAAGCGCGCATAAATTGAACGTAATTCCCTTTCTATGTACTTTTTTCTATATGCGTAATTTCATTGAATTTATGAGAATATCATGGTATTCAGAATTGCGTTCCTTCATAATTTGTATGGATGAAATTTGGATACACAAGCTAATGCCTTTTGTAGATCCGAACCGGCAGAGTTGATGTATGCGCTTTAGAATGTCTTGATTATATGCCCAGGCTCTTCTCCTTTGTATTTTACCATTTGTATCATGTTAACTATTAGCCACCATTAGTAATACCCACATACATTATAACTGTCACTTTAGTGTTCGTTTTCCTCAATTTGTAGCTTACATTTTTACATCATTTAATTCCATTCCGTGTACCTTTCTTTCCTCTGTCATGTCCTTGAAATTATTCGTGAGGGTCACTAGCATAACTGGATCATATTAGGCTAACATTGTGCAATCATTTGAGACATGTAGCTTTGTATCATCATGGAACTCATACCACACGTAGCAGGTTAAACCTGCAGCCTGGCGCACGGTTCATGAAGACTGAACCATTGTTACAGTTCCATGACTTGGCTAGATTTATAGGACTATTGTTGAACCCTTATTATACCTTTTTCCCCACCTTCCAATATTTAATGGATTGAACTTGAATATGACAACTTTCATGATGAATCAAACCAATATTTTTTATTCATCGATATATTTTGTGCTTAAAGGCTCTCCAAATCAGTTAAAAAATATATATTTATACATACTTTCTTAACCCAAAATGTCTCTAAATAATCTACAAGATTAGAGTATTTTTAAATCTACCAGTTTGTACTGAAACAGAGATGAATATGCATAGATTTTGATGGCTTTTTTTGATTGATCTCTATATTCTGAACCTGTTCTCTCTAACTATTTTAGTCCATTGAAAAAAAATCGAATTGGTACACCATATTTAAATGGAATGCCTAAGATAAATGTACTGAAAACCCTATTGAATGAAAAAAAAAAAATATTATGTTGGCCAGCAAATTGGAGGGTTTTCAGCGGTTAAATCACATGTATTCAGCTCACACTAATGGGAACTTCTCTTGCATAGCCCGTTATGCACTTGCATACATCTGAATAGGAAAGGCGTACATTTTCGATGTCTAAAACGGCTCCTATGAGCACATCTGCACTGTGACATCACTACTACCTCCTCTATGACAACATGGCAATCATGCCTGTGATGACATCACAACTAACTCCTCTATAAAGTATTAGCTTATCTTCCCTGTGACATCACTTCTAGGTCCTCTATGACATCACTATTATCACTCATGGCTCCTCTGTTGACATCACCATTGTCTTCTCTATGACATCAGTTACCTCCCTGTGACATCATGGCTTCACTCTATTCCATCTCAAGACCCCCAGTAGGCTGACTTAAAAGCACTGTATGAGTGTGTAGTCTGGGGTAGTGGGAGCTCTGTGAGTTGTGTGTGTGCTCAGGTCAGGTAGTGTGTCACACCCCTGTGTTCTCTGGTTAATTTTTGTGTCTGGGTCACTTTATAGTCTGGGAAAAGGATGACCTGCTGTTAATACACACACATACACAAATAATTGAATGTCTGGTCAATGTCAAATTGTCATCAGCAGTTATTATGAGACAGGAAATTGTTGATTATTCTGTCTGGTTCAAGGACTCATTCCCACAACACCCATCTATCAATCTATCTATGGAAACCATGTGTTTGATGTATTTGATACCATTCCACTCCAGCCATTGCCACGAGCCCGTCCTCCCCAATTAAGGTGCCACCAACCTCCTGTGCTATCGATCGATCTATCCATCCCATCCAAACTCATCTCTATTGCTTTCTCTCTCTCTCTCTCTTTGTCTCTCTCTGTCTCTCAAGCGCACACACGGACATGCTGCATATTGATTGGGCTGTTTGCTCATTGCGGTGGCTGCTTTAGGTGTCCTAATCTGGGGAGATCACGAGCTTGCAGGGTGTTATTACCACAAAGAGGAGCCACGCTCTCATCTTCCTGCCTGCCTGCCCGCCTCCTCACCACCTGACCACCACTAAACAACAACTCACACTGAGTTTTAGAGGTGCTGTAGAGTTAATATATGCTGTGTGTAGCTGCTGTGGTGTGAGTTGTCTAGCTGTGCCATGCCATCATGACCCCATGCATCAGAGGCTTCATGTGTTTTAAGGGATCCCTGGTGGCCTAATGTCCAGCTGTCTGCTATTCATTCCATGACGAAACAAATGCTACATCTGATGTATTCCCATCATACAAGTGGATGAAATTGAGGGGCATTTCAATGAGATGTTACACACAGATGTCTCAGATTCAGTGGGGCGTGACTCCTCTAGTCCTTTCCTGTGTGATGTTTCATGCTGTGTTCCTACATAACTGCTAGGTATGAAGGAGGATCTTAAGTGCAATGTTGGGTGACTCAGCTCTCTGCTAGGTTCTGCTCAAATTGCTCCCAAACTGTGTAAATAGTTTGAGCTGAGAGAGTGTGTGAGAGGGAGTGCGTGTGAGATTGTGTGAGAGGATGTGTGTAATTGCAGGCTCTCCTTGTTGATTGGGTTCAGGCTCTCTGTCTGAAAGCCCTGTCTGTCCTGGCGAAGAGAAACGAGGAAGGAAGCAGGGAAATGAATGTAGTTATGAGGTTGGCAGATTTCATAGATTCATTCACTGTAATTGGACCCATTTGTGTAAACGTATGGTTACACCCAATGGGGGGGCTATGTTACCAACCTGTGTGTGGCTGTGCACATGCGTGTCTGCGCTTGCATAAGTTTAGGGCCCCTAAAAGTCCCTTCCAAACTCCTTCTTTCCCTAACTATCCTCCTTTCCCTAACTATCCTCCTTTCCCTAACTATCCCCTCTTCTCAACCTCTGTTTCACCCCAATCTCTCTCTCTCTCCTCTCCTTTCCCTAACTATCCTCCTTTCCCTAACTATCCCCTCTTCTCAACCTCTGTTTCACCCCAATCTCTCTCTCCTCTCCTTTCCCTAACTATCCTCCTTTCTCTAACTATCCCCTCTTCTCAACCTCTGTTTCACCCCAATCTCTCTCTCCTCCCTCTATCCTTTCCCTAACTATCCTCCTTTCCCTAACTATCCCCTCTTCTCAACCTCTGTTTCACCCCAATCTCTCTCTCCTCTCCTTTCCCTAACTATCCTCCTTTCCCTAACTATCCCCTCTTCTCAACCTCTGTTTCACCCCAATCTCTCTCTCCTCTCCTTTCCCTAACTATCCTCCTTTCTCTAACTATCCCCTCTTCTCAACCTCTGTTTCACCCCAATCTCTCTCTCCTCTCCTTTCCCTAACTATCCTCCTTTCCCTAACTATCCCCTCTTCTCAACCTCTGTTTCACCCCAATCTCTCTCTCCTCTCATTTCCCTAACTATCCTCCTTTCCCTAACTATCCCCTCTTCTCAACCTCTGTTTCACCCCAATCTCTCTCTCCTCTCCTTTCCCTAACTATCCTCCTTTCTCTAACTATCCCCTCTTCTCAACCTCTGTTTCACCCCAATCTCTCTCTCCTCTCCTTTCCCTAACTATCCTCCTTTCCCTAACTATCCCCTCTTCTCAACCTCTGTTTCACCCCAATCTCTCTCTCTCTCCTCTCCTTTCCCTAACTATCCTCCTTTCTCTAACTATCCCCTCTTCTCAACCTCTGTTTCACCCCAATCTCTCTCTCTCTTCCTCCTCTATCCTCCTTTCCTAACTATCCCCTCTTCTCAACCTCTGTTTCACCCCAATCTCTCTCTCTCTTTCCTCTCCTTTCCCCAACTATCCCCTCTTCTCAACCTCTGTTTCACCCCAATCTCTCTCTCTCTCTCCTCTCCTTTCCCTAACTATCCCCTCTTCTCAACCTCTGTTTCACCCCAATCTCTCTCTCTCTCTCCTTTCCTAACTATCCCCTCTTCTCAACCTCTGTTTCACCCCAATCTCTCTCTCTCTCTCTTTTCCTCCCCTTTCCCCAACTATCCCTCTTCTCAACCTCTGTTTCACCCCAATCTATCTCTCCTCTCCTTTCCCTAACTATCCTCCTTTCCCTAACTATCCCCTCTTCTCAACCTCTGTTTCACCCCAATCTCTCTCTCCTCTCCTTTCCCTAACTATCCTCCTTTCTCTAACTATCCCCTCTTCTCAACCTCTGTTTCACCCCAATCTCTCTCTCTCCCCTCCTTTCCCTAACTATCCCCTCTTCTCAACCTCTGTTTCACCCCAATCTCTCTCTCTCCTCTCCTTTCCCTAACTATCCTCCTTTCCCTAACTATCCCCTCTTCTCAACCTCTGTTTCACCCCAATCTCTCTCTCTCCCCTCCTTTCCCTAACTATCCCCTCTTCTCAACCTCTGTTTCACCCCAATCTCTCTCTCTCTCCCCTTTCCCTAACTATCCCCTCTTCTCAACCTCTGTTTCACCCCAATCTCTCTCTCTCTCCTCCCCTTTCCCTAACTATCCCCTCTTCTCAACCTCTGTTTCACCCCAATCTCTCTCTCCTCTCCTTTCCCTAACTATCCTCCTTTCTCTAACTATCCCCTCTTCTCAACCTCTGTTTCACCCCAATCTCTCTCTCTCTTTCCTCCCCTTTCCCCAACTATCCCCTCTTCTCAACCTCTGTTTCACCCCAATCTCTCTCTCTCTCTCTCTCTCTCTCCTCCCCTTTCCCTAACTATCCCCTCTTCTCAACCTCTGTTTCACCCCAATCTCTCTCTCTCTCTCTCTCTCTCTCTCTCTCTCTCTCTCTCTCTCTCCCTTTCCCTAACTATCCCCTCTTCTCAACCTCTGTTTCACACCTCTCTCTCTCCTCTCCTTTCCCTCTCTCTTCTCAACCTCTGTTTCACCCCAATCTATCCTCCTCTCCTTTCCCTAACTATCCTCCTTTCCCTAACTATCCTCCTTTCCCTAACTATCCTCCTTTCCCTAACTATCCCCTCTTCTCAACCTCTGTTTCACCCCAATCTCTCTCTCTCCTCCCCTTTCCCTAACTATCCCCTCTTCTCAACCTCTGTTTCACCCCAATCTCTCTCTCTCTCCTCCCTTTCCCTAACTATCCTCCTTTCCCTAACTATCCCCTCTTCTCAACCTCTGTTTCACCCCAATCTCTCTCTCTCCTCCCCTTTCCCTAACTATCCCCTCTTCTCAACCTCTGTTTCACCCCAATCTCTCTCTCTCTCTCTCTCTCTCTCTCCTCTCCTTTCCCTAACTATCCCCTCTTCTCAACCTCTGTTTCACCCCAATCTCTCTCTCTCCTCTCCTTTCCCTAACTATCCTCCTTTCCCTAACTATCCCCTCTTCTCAACCTCTGTTTCACCCCAATCTCTCTCTCTCTCCTCTCCTTTCCCTAACTAACCTCCTTTCCCTAACTATCCCCTCTTCTCAACCTCTGTTTCACCCCAATCTCTCTCTCTCCTCCCCTTTCCCTAACTATCCCCTCTTCTCAACCTCTGTTTCACCCCAATCTCTCTCTCTCCTCTCCTTTCCCTAACTATCCTCCTTTCTCTAACTATCCCCTCTTCTCAACCTCTGTTTCACCCCAATCTCTCTCTCTCTTTCCTCCCCTTTCCCCAACTATCCCCTCTTCTCAACCTCTGTTTCACCCCAATCTCTCTCTCTCCTCTCCTTTCCCTAACTATCCTCCTTTCCCTAACTATCCCCTCTTCTCAACCTCTGTTTCACCCCAATCTCTCTCTCTCTCTCTCTCTCTCTCCTCCCCTTTCCCTAACTATCCCCTCTTCTCAACCTCTGTTTCACCCCAATCTCTTTCTCTCTCTCTCCCCTTTCCCTAACTATCCCCTCTTCTCAACCTCTGTTTCACCCCAATCTCTCTCTCTCCTCTCCTTTCCCTAACTATCCTCCTTTCCCTAACTATCCCCTCTTCTCAACCTCTGTTTCACCCCAATCTCTCTCTCTCTCTCTCTCTCTCTCTCTCCCCTTTCCCTAACTATCCCTCTTCTCAACCTCTGTTTCACCCCAATCTCTCTCTCTCTCTCTCCTTTCCCTAACTATCCCCTCTTCTCAACCTCTGTTTCACCCCAATCTCTCTCTCTCCTCTCCTTTCCCTAACTATCCCCTCTTCTCAACCTCTGTTTCACCCCCTCTCTCTCTCTCTCTCTCCTTTCCCTAACTATCCCTCTTCTCAACCTCTGTTTCACCCCAATCTCTTTCTCTCCTCCTTTCCCTAACTATCCCCTCTTCTCAACCTCTGTTTCACCCCAATCTCTCTCTCTCTCCTCTTCCCCTTTCCCTAACTATCCCCTCTTCTCAACCTCTGTTTCACCCCAATCTCTCTCTCTCTCTCTCTCTCTCTCTTCTCCTTTCCTAACTATCCCCTCTTCTCAACCTCTGTTTCACCCCAATCTCTCTCTCTCCTTTCCTCTATCCTCCTTTCCCTAACTATCCCCTCTTCTCAACCTCTGTTTCACCCCAATCTCTCTCTCTCCTCCCCTTTCCCTAACTATCCCCTCTTCTCAACCTCTGTTTCACCTCCAATCTCTCTCTCTCTCTCCTCCCCCTTTCCCTAACTATCCCCTCTTCTCAACCTCTGTTTCACCCTCTCTCTCTCTCTTTCTCCCTCTCCTCCTTTCCCTAACTATCCCCTCTTCTCAACCTCTGTTTCACCCCAATCTCTCTCTCTCTCTCCTCTCCTCCTCCTTTCCCTAACTATCCCCTCTTCTCAACCTCTGTTTCACCCCAACTATCTCTCTCTCTCTCTCCTCTCTCTCTCTCCTCCCCTTTCCTAACTATCCCCTCTTCTCAACCTCTGTTTCACCCCAATCTCTCTCTCTCTCTCCCCTTTCCCTAACTATCCCCTCTTCTCAACCTCTGTTTCACCCCAATCTCTCTCTCTCTCTCTCCTTTCCCTAACTATCCCCTCTTCTCAACCTCTGTTTCACCCCAATCTCTCTCTCTCCTCTCCTTTCCCTAACTATCCCCTCTTCTCAACCTCTGTTTCACCCCAATCTCTCTCTCTCTCTCCTTTCCCTAACTATCCTCCTTTCCCTAACTATCCCCTCTTCTCAACCTCTGTTTCACCCCAATCTCTCTCTCTCTCTCCCTCTCCCCTCTTCTCAACCTTTCCCTAACTATCCCCTCTTCTCAACCTCTGTTTCACCCCAATCTCTTTCTCAACTCTCTGTTTCCTTTCCTAACTATCCCTCTTCTCAACCTCTGTTTCACCCCAATCTCTCTCTCTCTCTCCTTTCCCTAACTATCCCCTCTTCTCAACCTCTGTTTCACCCCAATCTCTCTCTCTCTCTCTCCTCTCCTTTCCTAACTATCCCCTCTTCTCAACCTCTGTTTCACCCCCAATCTCTCTCTCTCTCTCTCTCTCTCCTCCCCTTTCCCTAACTATCCCCTCTTCTCACCCTCTGTTTCACCCCAATCTCTCTCTCTCTCTCTCCTCCCCTTTCCCCTAACTATCCCCTCTTCTCAACCTCTGTTTCACCCCAATCTCTCTCTCTCTCTCCTCTCTCTCTCCCCTTTCCCTAACTATCCCCTCTTCTCAACCTCTGTTTCACCCCAATCTCTCTCTCTCTCTCCTTTCCTAACTATCCTCCTTTCTCTAACTATCCCCTCTTCTCAACCTCTGTTTCACCCCAATCTCTCTCTCTCTCTCCTCCCCTTTCCCCAACTATCCCCTCTTCTCAACCTCTGTTTCACCCCAATCTCTCTCTCTCTCTCCTTTCCCTAACTATCCTCCTTTCCCTAACTATCCCCTCTTCTCAACCTCTGTTTCACCCCAATCTCTCTCTCTCTCTCTCTCTCTCTCTCCCCCCTTTCCCTAACTATCCCCTCTTCTCAACCTCTGTTTCACCCCAATCTCTTTCTCTCTCTCTCCCCCTTTCCCTAACTATCCCCTCTTCTCAACCTCTGTTTCACCCCAATCTCTCTCTCTCCTCTCCTTTCCTAACTATCCTCCTTTCCCTAACTATCCCTCTTCTCAACCTCTGTTTCACCCCAATCTCTCTCTCTCTCTCTCTCTCTCTCCTTTTCCCTAACTATCCCCTCTTCTCAACCTCTGTTTCACCCCAATCTCTCTCTCTCCTTTCCCTCTCTTCTTCTCAACCTCTGTTTCACCCCAATCTCTCTCTCCTAACTATCCCCTCTTCTCAACCTCTGTTTCACCCCAATCTCTCTCTCTCCTTTCCTCTATCCTTTTCCCTAACTATCCCCTCTTCTCAACCTCTGTTTCACCCCAATCTCTCTCTCTCTCTCTCCTCTTTTCCCTAACTATCCCCTCTTCTCAACCTCTGTTTCACCCTTTCAATCTCTTTCTCTCCTCCTTTCCCCTAACTATCCCCTCTTCTCAACCTCTGTTTCACCCCAATCTCTCTCTCTCCTCCCCTTTCCCTAACTATCCCTCTTCTCAACCTCTGTTTCACCCCAATCTCTCTCTCTCTCTCTCCTCCCTTTCCCCTTTCCTAACTATCCCCTCTTCTCAACCTCTGTTTCACCCCAATCTCTCTCTCCTCCCCTTTCCTTTCCCCTAACTATCCTCCTTTCCCTAACTATCCCCTCTTCTCAACCTCTGTTTCACCCCAATCTCTTTCTCTCCTCCTTTCCCTAACTATCCCCTCTTCTCAACCTCTGTTTCACCCCAATGTTTCTCTCTCTCTCTCTCTCCTCCCCTTTCCCTAACTATCCCCTCTTCTCAACCTCTGTTTCACCCCAATCTCTTTCTCTCTCTCTCCCCTTTCCTAACTATCCCCTCTTCTCAACCTCTGTTTCACCCCAATCTCTCTCTCTCCTCTCCTTTCCTAACTATCCCCTCTTCTCAACCTCTGTTTCACCCCAATCTCTCTCTCTCTCTCTCTCTCTCCTTTCCTAACTATCCCTCTTCTCAACCTCTGTTTCACCCCAATCTCTCTCTCTCTCTCTCTCTATCCTCCTTTCCCTAACTATCCCCTCTTCTCAACCTCTGTTTCACCCCAATCTCTCTCTCTCTCTCCCCTTTCCCTAACTATCCCCTCTTCTCAACCTCTGTTTCACCCCAATCTCTCTCTCTCCCTCTCCTCTCTCTGTTTCACTATCCTCTCTTTTCCCTCAACTATCCCTCTTCTCAACCTCTGTTTCACCCCAATCTCTCTCTCTCTCTCTCTCTCTCTCCTCCTTTCCTAACTATCCCCTCTTCTCAACCTCTGTTTCACCCCAATCTCTCTCTCTCTCTCTCCTCCCCTTTCCCTAACTATCCCCTCTTCTCAACCTCTGTTTCACCCCAATCTCTCTCTCTCTCTCTCCTCTCCTTTCTCTGACTATGTACTATCATCTCTATTTCCCTCATTTATTTTCTCTCTCCCTCTTTCCCACCTTCTGTCTTATTCTGTTCATTTCCCTCTCTTTACCTCCTCCTCTTCATCACTTAATTTCCATCTTATCTCCATCTCTGATTTTTCCCCAAATATTTTCTTGTTTCTTCCCTGTGTGCTGTTCTTTCTCCTCCCTCTTCCTCTCTTTTTCTTCCCCTCTCCTCCCTCTTCCTCTCTTTTCTTCCCCTCTCCTCCCTCTTCCTCTCTTTTCCTTCCCCTCTCCTCCCTCTTCCTCTCTTTTTCTTCCCCTCTCCTCCCTCTTCCTCTCTTTTCATTCCCCTCTCCTCCCCCTTCCTCTCTTTTTCTTCCCCTCTCCTCCCTCTTCCTC
Source organism: Oncorhynchus keta (assembly GCF_023373465.1). Classification (NCBI taxonomy): domain Eukaryota; kingdom Metazoa; phylum Chordata; class Actinopteri; order Salmoniformes; family Salmonidae; genus Oncorhynchus; species Oncorhynchus keta. Next base: position 30,209,264 of record NC_068438.1, on the reverse strand, counting down.
TCTTTTTCTTCCCCTCTCCTCCCTCTTCCTCTCTTTTCCTTCCCCTCTCCTCCCTCTTCCTCTATTTTCTTCCCCCTCTCCTCCCTCTGCCTCTCTTTTCTTCCCCTCTCCTCCCTCTTCCTCTCTTTTCCTTCCCCTCTCCTCCCTCTTCCTCTCTTTTTCTTCCCCTCTCCTCCCTCTTCCTCTCTTTTCTTCCCCTCTCCTCCCTCTTCCTCTCTTTTCCTTCCCCTCTCCTCCCTCTTCCTCTCTTTTTCTTCCCCTCTCCTCCCCTTCCTCTCTTTTTCTTCCCCTCTCCTCCCTCTTCCTCTCTTTTCTTCCCCTCTCCTCCCTCTTCCTCTCTTTTCATTCCCCTCTCCTCCCCCTTCCTCTCTTTTTCTTCCCCTCTCCTCCCTCTTCCTCTCTTTTTCTTCCCCTCTCCTCCCTCTTCCTCTCTTTTCTTCCCCTCTCCTCCCTCTTCCTCTCTTTTCTTCGCCTCTCCTCCCTCCATATTTAAGCGGCTCAGTTGTCATGACCACTCCCGTTTAATGGGATTGTCTTTTCTCTTTTCTTCTCCCAGGTGAGTCTGTTCATCTTTTATCGCCGTGGGAACAAACACACAGGCACCAAATGAATACCTCTCAACCTCTACGGGAACAAGAGATCACAGGTTTAGAGAAAGAAAAATGGGGAAGGACACAGTTGTTGGTTAGAGCGTTGGTAATTAGAGCATTGTGAGAGTGTATGAGTAAGTGTTCAAGCCAACTGGTGCAGAAGGAATTGCTGGCTGGATTTGTAAGTCGCTCTGGATAAGAGCGTCTGCTAAATGACTTAAATGTAAATGTAAATGTAATGGACTGTTCCCTACCACCCGCCAACAGCGCTCATTTACTGACGCACAAACGCCCATGTCTGTGAGTCAGGGAGACATCACTCCCCTGTTATGCTCTCAAGCTCTGTTTGACCACTTCTGGTCCAGAGTGGTTCAAAGACAATCAGTGTGTTCTTCAACATGGTTCTGAGTCATTGAGTGCAGTTGAGTATGGTTTAGAGGGACTGGTATGGTTATGTCTAGGTTAGAGGGACTGGTATTGAAAGATTAGTGGAATCTGTGTGGGTAGCTGGACAGGTAGGACGACTGACAATGAAGGTGAATAGGTGGTCACGTGTCAGGTGACAGAGGAATGGATGAGACTGAGGCAGGAATTCCTTTAACCATAAAATGGTATATTTACTGAGTAGTCTGTGCTGCATCACAAAGGAAACAAATAACATGTATCCAATCAAATTCATAATCAAAGATCAAATCATATCAGTCATTATTAACATAAGTTAAGGAATTCAACAGTCCAGTTCATTAAGAAGTCAATAGTAATCATCCGCGAGTCATTTAGGCTCGTAACAATTTATCATAAATCATGAAAGAATACAAACAGTGAATACAATACAATCTATAATCCCCATTATCAAAGTCAGTCAGTTAGCAAACAATGACGTTTCTCATTTCACTCTTTCAATTGTCTTCATGTGTCCATATAATTAATTTCAATACACATGAACCATATCGATTGCATAATTGGCCTATGAGGAGCCGTAGGGCCGTGATAATTGACAATTCAAACATATTGTGTAATGTGAAGCTGTGCTCCAAGCTGCGCTCCACGGTAATAACTATTAACAATAACTGATGGCCCATCTCCGGACCGCAATAGATAGTTCAGAAAGGTAACATGAAAGGTAACAGAGTCGGTGGACTTACGTGGATTCATGGACGCACAGAACTTCTGGATGAGATGGAGTTAAGGAAGAGAAAGCAGCGAGATCAGGCAATGGCAATTTCCTCCTTTTATGGAGTTGAGATCTGTCGGACATTTCCACCTGACCTAATTAAAGCGCCCCTGGCCCAGCTGAGTAAATGGCAATGAATTAAAGGATTATTCCACCAACTCCATGGGCCTTTTCTACAGGTATGGTTATGTCTAGGTTAGAGGGACTGGTATGGTTATGTCTCGGTTAGAGGGACTGGTATGGTTATGTCTAGGTTAGAGGGACTGGTATGGTTATGTCTAGGTTAGAGGGACTGGTATGGTTATGTCTAGGTTAGAGGGACTGGTATGGTTATGTCTCGGTTAGAGGGACTGGTATGGTTATGTCTAGGTTAGAGGGACTGGTATGGTTATGTCTAGGTTAGAGGGACTGGTATGGTTATGTCTCGGTTAGAGGGACTGGTATGGGTATGTCTAGGTTAGAGGGACTGGTATGGTTATGTCTCGGTTAGAGGGACTGGTATGGTTATGTCTAGGTTAGAGGGACTGGTATGGTTATCTAGGTTAGAGGGACTGGTATGGTTATGTCTAGGTTAGAGGGACTGGTATGGTTATGTCTAGATTAGAGGGACTGGTGTGGGTATGTCTAGGTTAGAGGGACTGGTATGGGTTAGAGGTCTAGGTTAGAGGGACTGGTATGGTTATGTCTAGGTTAGAGGGACTGGTATGGTTAGAGGGACTGGTATGGTTATGTCTCGGTTAGAGGGACTGGTATGGTTATGTCTAGGTTAGAGGGACTGGTATGGTTATGTCTAGGTTAGAGGGACTGGTATGGTTATGTCTAGGTTAGAGGGACTGGTATGGTTATGTCTAGGTTAGAGGGACTGGTATGGTTATGTCTCGGTTAGAGGGACTGGTATGGTTATGTCTAGGTTAGAGGGACTGGTATGGTTATGTCTCGGTTAGAGGGACTGGTATGGTTATGTCTCGGTTAGAGGGACTGGTATGGTTATGTCTAGGTTAAAGGGACTGGTATGGTTATGTCTAGGTTAGAGGGACTGGTATGGTTATGTCTCGGTTAGAGGGACTGGTATGGGTATGTCTAAGTTAGAGGGACTGGTATGGTTATGTCTCGGTTAGAGGGACTGGTATGGTTATGTCTAGGTTAGAGGGACTGGTATGGTTATGTCTAGGTTAGAGGGACTGGTATGGTTATGTCTAGGTTAGAGGGACTGGTATGGTTATGTCTAGGTTAGAGGGACTGGTATGGTTATGTCTAGGTTAGAGGGACTGGTATGGTTATGTCTAGGTTAGAGGGACTGGTATGGTTATGTCTAGGTTAGAGGGACTGGTATGGTTATGTCTAGGTTAGAGGGACTGGTATGGTTATGTCTAGGTTAGACTGGGGGTACTGGTTAGAGGGACTGGTATGGGTATGTCTAGGTTAGGGAGGGACTGGTTAGAGGGACTGGGTATGTCTAGGTTAGAGGGACTGGTATGGTTATGTCTCGGTTAGAGGGACTGGTATGGGTATGTCTAAGTTAGAGGGACTGGTATGGTTATGTCTCGGTTAGAGGGACTGGTATGGTTATGTCTAGGTTAGAGGGACTGGTATGGTTATGTCTAGGTTAGAGGGACTGGTATGGTTATGTCTAGGTTAGAGGGACTGGTATGGTTATGTCTAGGTTAGAGGGACTGGTAGTAGAGAGAGAGCTGCTGACACTAACAGTACTGTGTTGTTATTTAGCCCCAGCAGAAAATGCCACTGTCATATAAAAGTCAGCAGAGCGCAGCAAAATTTATGTGAGAGAAACTGAGGGAGGGAGAGACAGAGGAGAGAAAGGCAGAGAGGGAAAAAGCGGCAAGCAGAGAGACAGAGGATGGGAGAGAATGGAAGAGGGAGTGCAAGAGAGAGAAAGACAGAAGTGGTCCTAGGTAGACTTTGGGGACTTTAGGAATAAAGCTGTTGGTCAGTCTGTAAACATCCCCTTGGAAAGCGAAAAAGACAGGTTCATACTCTATGAACACAGACCTATGTATTGTAAGGCACATCCCAACAATAAACATGTATCACTGTTAAGAGACTCTGGCTCTGTCATTCAAAACCATTCTGGCGAAAAATGTATGTCAGGTTGAATTACATTTGAATGGCATACCAATGTAGAGTGTGCCAACTTTTCTCCCTCCTTGTAAGGGTTAGTACAACTTACGGGGTATGGGTTACCTCATAAATAGTAACAAACACATTCTTCCTGACATTTGTTATAAGTGTATCTGACATTGAGTTGAGGCATCGTTAAGGTATTCAGTACTCAGCAGTGTGTGTGTGTGTGTGTCTACTGAAGACAGAGAAAAAGGAGGTTGTGTATAAATCTCAGGGCCAGTCCATTCTGAGCACTAAGACACAGCTGGAAAGTCACTCACTCTGTCATCTGGACCAACACACTGTAACTCACACACTCATTTCCTCCTGGACAAACACACACTTGTTTCACACACATATAACCATAATCTGGTAGTTTCAATCAACCCCCCACCCCCGTGGATGTGTGTGTTTTAGTGATTTTATGTATTTGTTTTTGCAGTGTGTGTGGTGTTGCCGTGAGTCTTTGTGTGTTGTTCCACAGACACACTTCTGAACATTCAGACTTGGATCCGGTGGGGGAACGAGAAAGGAAAGGTAAATCAAATGGCAGAAAGGAAGACAAACAAACCTCCCCTTTGATTGAATCTGTTGAGGCGTGGCATTGAGAGATCACAAACAGAGGTGTGTGTATGCGTGCGCCCAATCTGATCAAAATGACAATAGGTTTCCATCCCTTCAATGTTCAATTCGTGTGTGGGTGGGGGGGTGGGGGTTCACTACCACTATGCTCAGTACTCTTTTACATGGTCAGGTCGGGCCCTGGAGTGTGTGTTCAGTTATGTCTCTCCCTGGTCAGTGTGGCCCCTGGCTGTGCTCCACAGGTCACCTGTCCCCACTGGGGTCCCCTGAGGTCCTGTCAGAGTGACAGCCAAGGCCCCCTGCTGGTGAAAGGTGATACTCCATCCACAGTCCCTAACTGACCACAGGATCACTGCTCTGGGACTGATCTGGATGGAGCTGTGTGTGAGGGGCTGGTTAAGAAAACATACACTCCCTTAGCTCTACTCCTCAACACATACCTCCTCTCTCTTTCCACCCCTCTCCTCCTCTTTTCATCCCTCTTTCCCTCTGTCCGTATCCTTCAGGGCATATGTGGTTACCTGTGAGGGTGTTTTTGTCTGGGCTTTATGAACTAGTGGAAAGGCTAGGGATGATAGATTTATAGCCCACTCACACATGGTGGAGCCATCAAGGATCAACCCACCTCATATCCCCAGGACTCATAAAACCAGAGATACTGGGGAGAGAGAAGGGGGAGTGAGAGAGGGGGGCAGGAGGGAGGGAGAGGTAGAGACAGAGAAGGGGTGGGAGAGAGTGTGGCAGGAGGGAGAGAGAGCGAGAGTGGGGCAGGAGGGAGGGAGGGAGCAGGAGGAGAGAGATGGGGCAAAAATAAGAGACGAAGATGGTTGGTGGGAGAGAGTAAAGAGTTAATCAAATATGTTTTCTACATAGCAGGAAGTTCGAGAGGAGGATGGAGTGAGTGAATAAGATTAAAGTTGGTCTAGCCTTATGAAGCTGCAACTCATTTTGATGAAAGAAACCCTTATGTTTATAGCAGCCATCTCGGGACCCTTCTCTTCCCCCTCTCCACTCTGTTTTTCCTCTCTGCCGTCCTTTTCCCTTCTTCCCCCTCCTTCCTCCATCTCTCCCACTCTCTAGGTAAAATGCATATCCCTGTAGGGATAAATAAAAGGCCTGGGAAATGTTTTTCTGTACTAAAAGACAATACTGAAGTCTGCAAGGGCTCCCAGCCCATTGCTTCAACCCCAACCAAACATCCATACAACATCTAAAAAACATGACCATACCATTCCCTGTGCTTTGACAATTTTGGGTCATGAAACTGGTCGTATCAACGTTGTTTATAAGTCATTTCAACCCAAAAAATCAATGTGATGAAGATGAATCAACATGGACAACTGATGGTTTTGCAAAAAGACATCAACATACGGGCATTAGATAATTTTTTCACCCAACTTTTAACCTAAATCCAATGGCACGAGGACTGGGATATGTTCCAGGTAGCCTCCAGGAATAATATCGATGAATACACTGATACAGTGACTGAGTTTATCAGGAAGTGTATAGGAGATGTTGTAGCCACTGTGACTATTAAAACCTACCCTAAACAGAAACCGTGGATAGATGGCAGCATTTGCGCAAAACTGAAAGCGCGAACCCCCACATTTAACCATGGCAAGGTGAATGGGTATATTCAACGGCTCAGACACGAGACATATGTGGCAGGGACTACAGAAGGAAAACCAGCCACGTCATGGACAGTGGCTGATGTGAGGAAGACATTTACGCGTGTTAACACTCGCAAGGCTTCCGGCCCAGATGGTATCTCTAGCCATGTCCTCGGAGCATGCGCAGACCAGCTGGCTGGAGTTTTTACGGACATATTCAATCTCTCCCTATCCCAATCTGCTGTCCCCACATGCTTCAAGATGGCCACCATTGTTCCTGTACCCAAGAAAGTAAAGGTAACTGAACTAAATGACTAGTCAGGGATCATATCACCTCTACCTTACCTGACACACTAGACCCACTTAAATTTGCTTACCGCCACAATAGATCCACAGATGATGCAATCACCATTGCACTACACACTACCCTATCCCATCTGGACAAAATAAATACCTATGTAAGAATGCTGTTCATTGACTATAGCTCAGCATTCAACACCATCGTGCCCTCCAAGCTCATCACCAATCATGAGGCTCTGGGTCTGAACCCCGCCCTGTGCAACTGGGTCCCGGACTTCCTGACGGGTCACCCCCAGGTGGTGAAGGCAGGAAAAAACACCTCCACTTCGCTGATACTCAACACTGGTGCCCCACAAGGATGCGTGTTCAGCCCCTCCTGTACTCCCTGTTCACACATGACTACGTGGCCAAGCATGCCTCCAACTCAATCATCAAATTTGCAGACGACACAACAGTTGTAGGTCTGAATACCAACAATAACGAGATAGCCTACAGGGAGGATGTGAGGGCCCTGGGAGTGTGGTGCCAGGAAAACAACCTCTCACCCAACATCAACAAAAGAAAGGAGCTGATCGTTGATTTCAGGAAACGGCAGAGGGAGCACCCCCCATCCACGTTGATGGGACAGCAGTGGAGAAGGTGGAAAGCTTCAAGTTGCCTCTTCAACCTCAGGAGGCTGAGGAAATTTGTTTTGGCACCTAAAATCCTCACACATTTTTACAGATGCCCAATTATGAGCATCCTGTCTGGCTGTAGGGCAACTGCACTGCCCTCAACCACATGGCTCTCCAGAGGGTGGTGCGGTCTGCCCAACGCATCACCAGGGGCAATCTACCTGCCTTCTAGGACACCTACAGCACCCGATGTCACAGTAAGGCCAAAAAGATTATCAAGGACAACAATCACCTGAGCCACTGCCTGTTCACCCTGCTATCATCCAGAAGGTGAGGTCAGTACAGATGCATCAAAGCTGGGACCGAGAGACTGAAAAACAGCTTCTATCTCTAGGCCTTCAGACTGTTAAATACTGATAAATAGGCATTACTAGCACATTATAGGCTGCTGCCCTATATACATAGATTTGGAATCACTGGCCACTTTAATAATGGAACACTAGTCACTTTAATAATATTTACATATTTTTATTCTATGCTATTCTAATGTATCTTAGTCTTTGCCCCTCTGACTGCCCGCCCAAATATTTATTTATT